>NW_028241661.1:0-50683 GCF_964263255.1 Lissotriton vulgaris | reverse complement strand
CTTCATTTAAGGAGTCTTAATAGAGCACACATCATTTCGTACTACCCACAGGCAGCAGGCCTTGTGGAGAGAATAAATGGTTTGCTAAAAGATCAATTGCGTAAATGAACTGATAATAAATATAAAAATTGGAGAGAATATTTGTTTCAGGCACTGTTGATTTTGAATAATCGTCCCTTTTTAAATGCTGATTCCCCTTTAATGCGTTTATTTCCTCCAGCTGTTGATGCTAAACCAAACACAGTCAAAAATGCTGTAATGTATTGGGAAATTTCCCCTGGAGTCTTGGCTCCATTGCAGAGCGACCCCAGGTTCCGCAGGCTTAGACCTGCATGCCATGAATGACATTATTGTAAAAGGCAGAGATCGAGTTATCATTGAAACTGGCATTGGTGTCAGTATACCAACTGGAAATTTTGGCCTAATAGCCCCTAGATCGGGCCTGGCCTTAAAAGGCATTCAAGTGCTTGGAGGTGTCATTGACAATGATTATCAGGGAGTGATTAAGGTATTCCTGCTGAATAGCAGTGAGGTTGATTTACCGATTCATAAGACTGACCGAGTTGCTCAACTGCTAATCATGCCTGTTTTCAGTGGTGAGATTCAGAAAGGCACTGCCCCAACCTAATTAACTGTTTGAGGACAAAAAGGTTTTGGCTCCACTGATAATCCAGGAGCAAGAGTGTGGGTGTAATCGCCTAAAAGTTCACCTGAACAAGCTGAAATTATTGCAACCGGTCATGATAATACAGTACTTGTCATGAGACCAGGGAGAGATACCTGGGAAGCTGTCCCAGCTGACAAATGTTATTTACGAGAATGAATAATGCCTGTATTTGATTTTCTTTCAGATCATTCTCTGGACTGCTGTTGCAGGATGTGCCGGCGTTGGACTCCTTTTGGCTTGCTACGTCGGGAGATTAAGGAACCCCCAGACTCTGGTTGACTGGAGAATCAGAGTGCCACGTTCCTTCGCTGCGTGGGATTCATCATCTAACTTTTGGACTACCCTGGCACGAAGGGTAACAAACTCCCCACATTTCTGTTTAACACCGATGTGTTCGGTAACAGACATATTAGCAACCTGTCTGGTAGCCGTTCCAGCTTCTTTGGAGACCCTTGCCCATATTTTCAATATATCAAATGCCCGTCCTAATATTATTCTTGGGGATTTCGCGACGCACGAATACTGTCCTTTATGTACTGTGCTATTAGATCCAATACCACCTATTCATTCTCAAATAACTACATATAATATCACGCAGCGTGATTTATGTTTCTTCCTTACCTGTGATCCAAGCGCCATAACTGAATGTGTTTGTTTAAAACTAAAAGGTGCTACTTCATTTACAGGTCATGAATGAACTTTATGTTCCCAGAGATCGTCGAAAGCATGTATTTCTGTTCAAAATAATATGACCTGCAAAAGTCTTGTAGTTACCCCTAGTCACTATCGTATAATGCTATTACCTTCTGGATGTCTTTTCCCTTGTGGCAATACATCTTGGCCTTACATTCCTGCAAATATTACCGGAGGACCCTGTGCTATTACTAGATTAAGCTTGTTAATGTTTTCTTCACATCCTAATGTGCATTCCTGTGTTGTCCGTGATGCAGTAATGTTGAAGGATAATTGTGATTCTACACTACATTTATTTTCTGAATCTGAATATCTTAGTTTAGCTTTTTCTATTTTAGGTGTCCCTGCCCTGTCAGTATATAATGCTAAATCTATTGGAAAAATGGCCGGTTGGATGGTTAAATCCATCAATCATACTTCTACAATTCTATCTGACATGTTATTGGACGCCCAGGGTGAACACAGAGCTATTTTACAAAATAGAGCCGCTATCGATTATCTTTTACTCAAACATGGGCATGCCTGTTCTGACTTTGAGGGTCTTTGTTGTTTCAATTTATCAGACCACACTAGGTCCATTCAGGCTCACATTGACAAATTACACGACTTAACCAAAGAAGTTAGAAAACACATTGACCAGGGCTGGTTTGACTGGCTCTTTATTTGGTTACCAGATTTACATTCTTTACGTCAGATATTAGGGGGTATCCTGCTTCTAAATTGTGGTGTTCCCCAGGGCTCCTCTCTAAGCCCTGCACTATTCAATCTATATATGAGACCGCTGGCCAGTGTCGCCCGCCCGTTTGGAGTCAAGATAATCTCATACGCGGACGACACACAGCTGGTGGTCTCACTGGCGCAGGAGGCAAGCCGAACTGCGCCAGGCGGGCTTAGAGAATGCCTGGAGGAAGTGAGGTACTGGATGTCGTCATCATCCCTGAAGTTGAACGGGGACAAAACTGAGCTGATGCTCCTAGGACCTTCAGAGCCGGCCCTTTCTCCCTCTCTATGGCCCCCATGCCTAGGTCCTCCCCCATCCTCAAAAAATACCATCAAAAGCCTCGGAGTATGGCTGGACAGTTCTCTATCTTTCAATGTCCAAGCCACAAAACTCTCAGCTACCTGTTTTGGCATTATGAGAGTGTTAAATAAAATGTTTCCCCTCCTCCCCATGGAAGCCAAACAGGCAGCCATTCAAGGTCTCATTCACTCTCGCCTTGATTTTAATAACGCACTCTATCTTGGCGCACCAGAATACACCCTTCGCAGGCTGCAGATTGTACAGAACTGCACAGCACGCCTTCTACTCAAAAGCCCCCGTAGACACTCAGTGAGGGCAGGACTGACTAGCCTTCACTGGCTACCGGTTCGGCAGAGAGTTTTGTTTAAGGTGCTCTGCATAGCCCATCAAGCCTTCTGGGACATGGGACCCATCATCACCCGTGACCTGGTCACCCACTACATCCCAAACCGAAGTCTTTGTTCCAGCCAGACTTTCTTGGCAGTGGTTCCAAGAATAAAAAGATCTAGAGCTGGCAGAAGGACGTTTACCTACAACGCGTCCAAGGCTTGGAACACTTTGCCACTCCATCTCAGGGCCATTCCGATCCTCAATGTGTTCCGTAAGCAACTAAAGACCTACTTATTCAAATCCGCCTACTAACCGCTGTTCCCCCCTCTGTTTTTCAGTAGGTCATGGGTATCTCAGCGCTTGGACGCCTTCGGGCAACAATTCGCGCTCGATAAATACTCAAGTTTACAAGTTTATTTGCTGTTTTATTCAGTGTATTCCTTCTTTACTTCAAACTTGCAGATGCAGTACTAGAAATAGATCAGTCAGTTTCTGTTTCTTATTATTCTTCGACAAATGTTAGTTCCATTTAGCGAATGATTGGTAGACTAAAGTCAAGGGTGAAATGTTCTGACTGGGGTTTTGGCCCCCTTTTTGAGCGAAGGTGACTTTAGCCTACTATCATTCTAGTAGAGGGGTTAGAACCTCAGACCTGGCCTATTTACAAGGTGTTTGATATAATTCCCTATTCTTTTCTTTATTCCAGGGCCTATAAGTTTATGTTAGGGGATAGATTCCTTAGTATCAGTATTATTCCATCCTTTTGTAAAGCTATTAGTATATTTCTGACAGAGTTATGCTTATTTCGGGCCTTGTAGGCCTCGAACGAGAGAGACTCCATCTTTCTTTCTGCCTCGGCTGCTTGAGACGCTTTTAGGTCAAATGTAATGTTTTAGTTATAAGGTGGTGTTCGCTTGGAGAGAACCGGGTCAGGCTGGCCCTTATTGAAAGACTGAATTTTTCTTCGTGTCGAAGACATAACATCAGGCCCGCCGGCTGAGAACGTGTCCTTGGCACGGGGTAGTACAAGAATTTGGTAGGCGGCAGGTTACTGGCTGGAAATTTCCATGCATGAACAAGGTTCTATATTAGCGAAAGCACAGAGAGTCAGTGAGTCATTCAGTCAGTTAGTAGACGGCAGCTAGTCGTTAGCATCATTGCAGTTAATCAACTTAAAGCGAAAAAGACCAAAGGCTGATAATCTCTCAGAAAGATTGAAGTTATTTTAGTTAGAGCAGCTGGTGAGCTTTGACCCTGAGATCAGAGCATGCAGAGTGAAGAAGTTAGCGGAGCGAACATATACTAGAGCAGCAGAAACTGATTTATAAGATCGAAGTTGGAAGGTGAAGATAGTCCGTGGTTGAGAGGAGAGAGGAGTAGTGCAGAACAGCGAGAGTGCAGCAGACAAAACAGAGAACAAGAGGGAGGTTCCAGTGACTTGGAGGGGAGCAGAGGAGACAGAGCATAGTGGTGCAGACGTGTATCCGTGACTGCAGGGGTGATCCTATCATGAGCCAAGGCACAGAAGAGAAGGGAACCCAGATGACAACTGAGTCCAGACTTCGTACTCATAAGGTGACGTCGACCCTTTCTTATTAACGTGGACACACATTCAAATTCTTTCCTTTGCTTTTCAGGCTATATGTTATATTGCAGTAATATATTGTTGTTATAATTTGCTATTATGTAATAAAGGGACCCCAATTCTTAGTGAACCATTGTGTAACTGTTATTTATAGGATAAAGTTAACCTTTCTTCTAGTCAGATGCTGTTATGTGGACGGATGCATTTCCCGTCCGGGTAAGTGGTAACTGAGCAAGGGAGCAGGGAGCACTTATATCAGAGAATAACCTTTGCATATTGTGATTTTGCCATTTTTGTGTGAGAGGATTGAACCGTCTATCTATCACATAACCTATAATATTACATCCCCAGTAGATATTAGCTATATAGAGAAACTTCCCAACAGAGAGAGAGAGAGAGCTGAAGGTATTCAAAGGACAGAGATTGCCACTAGAGAGAGTGGCATTCGTGAGAGCATTGATTATGGTCAATGTGTATACCCACAGGATTGTGGCTTGTGTGAGGGAGTGAGAGCATTGATTGTGATCAATGTGTATACCCACAGGATTGTGGCTTGTGTGAGAGGAATGTCTGACATAATATCGACAGACAAAATATCTACATACAAAAATATCGACACAAAAATATCAAAATCAAAAATATCGGAGTTATATCTTTATAAAGATAAGTACAAAAACATTGGAAAAAAAATATCGTAGTACAAAAATATCGAAATTAAAAATATTGTTTTTTTAAATGTATTAATAATAATGTAAAAATAATTTAAAAATACATATAATTTTACAAATATTAAATAAAAACATTAAAACATATTTAAACAATAATAAGTAATACATATACATTTAAAATAAATTAAAAAGTCTACATATAAATTAATATATATACTTACTTCACATATTACAACAGTAGGAAAAGCGTTGGATAGCGTAGGAGTTTAAATTACTATTCCCACTCCAGAGGGTGCAACAGTAGGGAAAGCGTTGGATAGCGTAGGGGTTAAAATTACTATTCCCACTTCAGAGGGTGCAACAGTAGGGAAAGCGTTGGATAGCGTAGGGGTTTAAATTACTATTCCCACTCTAGAGGGTGCAACAGTAGGGAAAGCGTTGGATAGCGTAGGGGTTTAAATTAATATTCCCACTCCAGAGGGTGCAACAGTAGGGAAAGCGTTGGATAGCGTAGGGGTTAAAATTACTATTCCCACTCCAGAGGGTGCAACAGTAGGGAAAGCGTTGGATAGCGTTGGGGTTTAAATTACTATTCCCACTCCAAAGGGTGCAACAGTAGGGAAAACGTTGGATAGCGTAGGGGTTTAAATTACTATTCACACCCCAGAGGGTGCAACAGTAGGGAAAGCGTTGGATAGCGTAGGGGTAAAAACTTACTATTCCCACTCCAGAGGGTGCAACAGTAGGGAAAGCGTTGGATAGCGTAGGGGTAAAAATTAATATTCCTACTCCAGAGTTTGCAACATTAGGGAAAATGTTGGATAGCGTAGGGGTAAAAATGACTATTCCCACTCCAGAGGGTGCAACAGTAGGGAAAGCGTTGGATAGCGTAGGGGTAAAAATTACTATTCCCACTCCAGAGGGTGCAACAGTAGGAAAAGGGTTGGATAGCGTAGGGGTAAAAATTTCTATTCCCACTCCAGAGAGTGCAACAGTAGGGAAAGCGTTGGATAGCGTAGGGGTTTAAATTACTATTCCCACTCCAGAGGGTGCAACAGTAGGGAAAGCGTTGGATAGCGTAGGGGTAAAAATTACTATTCCCACTCCAGAGGGTGCAACAGTAGGGAAAACGTTGGATAGCTTAGGGGTTAAAATTACTATTCCTACTCCAGAGGGTGCAACAGTAGGGAAAGCGTTGGATAGCGTAGGGGTCTAAATTACTATATGGTTGGGATACCCGACACCCCCTCTCAACACAATCCCCAAGAATGGGAAGACGGAAACGGTTCTGAACTTTTGGAAGGCGGGAGGGAGTTACCCTCCCGGCCGTATTTATTAAAATATGAAACAAAATTAAAACATTAAAATAACAGTTTCATATCATGTACAATTTCATTTACACATTACGATGTTCTTGGCTAACCTTAACACATCTCTAATACAAAGGTTCTCCTAGCCGATACTAAAACATCCTGTAAATGCATTTCTCAATAATTGAAATTGTACATCCTAACATTACGGGCCAACGGCAAGGTCGTAACCGGTGTCAGATCCCTAATACCAGACCTCCCCCCTCACTTGTGAGGGGCGGACGCACAGAGGACTGTACCTCTGTGCCAACTTCCAATTTCCCTTGTCTTAACGGGGGCCCGTGTTTACTCGACGCCATCTTAGTGGTCGTCCGAGGACTCGTGTGAGGTGTCTAGAAGGTAGCGTAGACCCCCCTCCCACCCCACACTGCTTACCAGATCTGCCGTCGCAGATGTCCTGGCCCCGGGAAATTCCCAGGAGGGGCCCGTAGCCCCTCCTCCCCAGGGAGGGGCCTTGACCGCCTTCCCTTTCGGCGTCCCCATCCTTAGAAGGGGACCGCCTCCCCGTTTGAGGGGCCAATGGCCGCCTCCCCCCAGGCGCTCCCATCCATAATGGGTGACGCCCCACCTCTAGGGATCTTCCAATTACTGCTCACCGATCATGACCTTACCGCCCGACCAAAAATAAATACGACATTTTTTAAACTAAGAGAGAGATAAACAGACAATTATACTGAGAAATTCAAAGTATAACTTCTACTACGCATTACATTTAGCTCTGCTGCAATTACTTTGTCTAAACACATGCTGAAAGATCAACCACTTTATTACATATCAAAATTATCAACTTTTATTCACAGCAACCTGTAAAAGAAACAGTATCATGCACTCGACTTTATTCAGAACAAATCGCTGTCATCAGGGGCTGGTGGGTGGGTCAAAATTGGCTCTTCGTTCCGTCTCGAGCTCACGTGCAACGGGGAGGTGCAGCTTCAGAGCACAGGAACAAGAGGATGCTTCCTTGGCTTGTTGCTCCTTTTATCCTTCTTCGGGCGGGCGTGGACCCTCCTCCAATCCGCCTCCGGGGCGTGGCCATCGGTTTAGGTGTCAAGGACAGCCCCCTCTTGGGCGGGAAAAAGGCGCGCCCCGGCTACGCCGCTTCGGGCATACCAGCCGAGACTCGCCTCCCGCCCAAAATGGCTTCCCGGGGGGATCGGGGTACTCCACCATACGTTCAGGGGGACCGAGTGGTCGCCCCTTTCCATATGGTTGGGATACCCGACACCCCCTCTCAACACAATCCCCAAGAATGGGAAGACGGAAACGGTTCTGAACTTTTGGAAGGCAGGAGGGAGTTACCCTCCCGGCCGTATTTATTAAAATATGAAACAAAATTAAAACATTAAAATAACAGTTTCATATCATGTACAATTTCATTTACACATTACGATGTTCTTGGCTAACCTTAACACATCTCTAATACAAAGGTTCTCCTAGCCGATACTAAAACATCCTGTAAATGCGTTTCTCAATAATTGAAATTGTACATCCTAACATTACGGGCCAACGGCAAGGTCGTAACCGGTGTCAGATCCCTAATACCAGACCTCCCCCCTCACTTGTGAGGGGCGGGCGCACAGAGGACTGTACCTCTGTGCCAACTTCCAATTTCCCTTGTCTTAACGGGGGCCCGTGTTTACTCGACGCCATCTTAGTGGTCGTCCGAGGACTCGTGTGAGGTGTCTAGAAGGTAGCGTAGACCCCCCTCCCACCCCACACTGCTTACCACATCTGCCGTCGCAGATGTCCTGGCCCCGGGAAATTCCCAGGAGGGGCCCGTAGCCCCTCCTCCCCAGGGAGGGGCCTTGACCGCCTTCCCTTTTGGCGTCCCCATCCTTAGAAGGGGACCGCCTCCCCGTTTGAGGGGCCAATGGCCGCCTCCCCCCAGGCGCTCCCATCCATAATGGGTGACGCCCCACCTCTAGGGATCTTCCAATTACTGCTCACCGATCATGACCTTACCGCCACAGGCCGGATAGTTGACCGGCTATCCGGACCCCCCACAAAACTCCTACTTAAAGGTCATGGCTGCACAAATTCTTTAACCAAGCTACGAAGTCTCCTATGAGTAAAGCATTCCCCTCCCGGGACAAATGGACCCCATCCTCCAGATACATATGGTCCCCCCTGATACATCCATGAGGAATAGAATGCAATGTACCTGTACGGAACAACCTACCAAGTTTGTTATTCACTTTCTTCACTGAATGATTTAAAGCTGACACAGAAATAGCCCCCTGCCACACCTTCCGCGGAATCATGTGGGACTATGCAATCGTGCACCCCGGAACCCTTCTCGCCAACCAACTTACTGTGGATAGTATTAATTCGAGAAGTACCCGTCGACCAGTGGTCACCAAATCATTGCCCCCAAGATGCACTATGATTACAGATGGCGGTGACCTTGTCAGCCCTAACAAACCCTCCATAAAAGTTTGAAACTGGTCAATACAGAGCCCGCCCCTTCCGTAGAAGGTCACCCTGTACCCGTATTCCCCAGCCATGTGAATCATGTCACCTGCTTTGAATACGTCTGCGGCGCGCCTCACGTTTGAGTGGCCGGCGACCCACACCACTCTTGCCTCAGCCGGTGATCTTTGACCGCTGGTCCCCAGGTGTCGGGTCAACTGCACAGTCCGCCCCGCAAATCCTGCTTGCGAAACTGAAAACCAAACAGAAAACAAGAAGCGTGAGTGCATGACATTCGCTTCACAACATGTGCAACCGCACATACCGCCTATAACAATTCGAGGACCAACGCCCCAACTGTTTCACTTTATCCACACTCAAACCCCTGGCTGTAGCCTCTGTAGAAGCACCTATCAGGAATGAGTGAGTCCCAAAATCGCTCCGGTTCAAGCCCGCTGCCGCGATTGCCATTGTTAACACCCGCTGAAACTGAAACCTGGTCAGTGGGGTGGCGTCGGTATGTCTCAGCAAGCTCCCCCCCCATGCTGCCGCCCTTTGCGCCAAGTACTCCTCTACGCATCTCACTGGGCACATGTGGGACCCTAGCATGCGCGGAACAACCACACTGTCTCCAATCGCTCCCTGATCGGTTTTGGACTTGGCTATAGTGACTACCATCGTGTCACCCTTAATCTGGATGTGTTCTCGACACAGACCTCCCCCCGTATCCTGCTTGTTCCTTGCTACCAGTTTGCTTATCCGCATAGCCCCATGGAATGCTAATGCAAAAGCGGCCCGGAACAGCACTGTCTCTGACTGAGATGAACAAGTCGCAGGGAGTACGGACATTAACTGGGACAACCTTGCTAGCCCTATCGGGCGCCTCTCGTCCTCGCTACGACCCTCCAGGCGTTGCCACCCGCGCAGCGCCTTTTTTACCAGAAAGGACGCTGTGGGGTCCTGAATGCCATGAGCCTGCGCCATGAACGCAATGGCGGCTCGGTGTCTATTGGCTGTTGCCACTGATCGGCCTGCCTGATGCAATGATACTAGAAATTTCAGGACGTACTCTTCCTGCCCCCAATGTTCCCCCCTAGCTGGACCCAAAAATGCCCAATAGGAACGGAACGCCCCTTCATAAGCCTTCCTTGTCCTGGGGGCCAGACTCTCTCCGACAAGGTTTTGTAATCCGGGGCACCGAGAGACTAGAGAACTTCGGGAAATGGTGCCGCCACCAAGTCCGCAGAGGGCAGATGGCCCCGGAAGGCCTGCATGTGGGAACGAGAGAGTGCATCAGCCGCCTGGTTCAGTACCCCAGGCACATGTTTTGCTCTAAAGTGAACGTTCAATTGCATACATAGCAAGACAATTTCTTTCATCAATCTTAAGATCAATTTGCAGCATGCTGCCTGATTATTGACACATTCTACCACGGTCATGGTATCCGACCAGAACACCACAGCACGATCACGAAACCCCTCTGGCCATGTCTTTAGGGCCACTAGCATAGGGAACAGTTCAAGAAACCCAATGTTACCCGTGAGCCCACTCTCATGCCACCATGCCGGCCATTTTCGTGCCGACCAATGATTACCAAAAATGGCGCCAAAACCCACACTCCCTGCCGAGTCGGTCCACAATCCCAGCTCCTCGGAGGAGACCGCTGGTTTGTTCCACAGGACACGACCGTTGAAATCCGCCAGAAATGCCAACCATATGCGCATGTCCTGGCGAACCTCTGCCGAGAGTCTTGTGCGGTGATGCCCTTCCTTAAGGCCCACCATGGCTTGAGCAATAGAGCGAGAAAAGGGGCGAGCCATTGGTATCACTCTAAGGGCAAAATTAAGCTGACCCACAGCCTGCTGCAACTGATGCAATGTTACTTTCGTCTCGCCAATACATGTCTCAAGCGAGGCCCTAAATTTTAACACCTTCTCCTTAGGCAAACGGAAGCACCCCTCTTCAGAATCGAGCTCAATTCCCAGAAACTCGAGTGAAGTAGACGGCCCCACAGTCTTGCCTGGTGCCAATGGCACACCAAATCTTCTCATGAGATCACAAAATTTACTCAAAGCCTGCGCACATTCCGTGTCCCCAGCTGCCCCCAGAAACAGAAAATCATCAAGGTAATGCATAACCTGCGTAAAACCTGTGGCTCTGGTGAACGCCCATTGCAAAAAACTACTGATTTTTTCAAAATACGCACAAGAGATGGAGCAACCCATCAGCATACATTTATCCATGTAATAGCGTCCCTGAAACACAAAACCTAACAGACGCTGATCCTGCGGGTGTACCGGGAGCAACCGGAACGCTGACTCGATATCAGATTTTGCCATCAGCGCTCCGGGCCCCAGGCGATTCAACATGGCGACAGCCTCATCAAAGGAAGCATACCGCACCGAACAAACTCCCGGGTCAATCGCATCATTCACAGAAAGACCCTTAGGAGCGGACAAATTATGTATTAACCGAAACTCACCTGGGTCCTTCTTGGGGACTACACCCAACGGTGAACAAACAAAATTATGAACAGGCGGGTTCGCATAAGGACCCGCAACCCGACCTCGGGCCACCTCCTTTGCAATCTTTGCCTGTACTACAACCGTATTCTGTTGAACCGACAGTTGGTTTTTACACAGTGCTTCCCCCCGAAAATCCCCCGCCGGGATGCGGAAACCACTTGAGAAACCGTCTCTCAACACCCCAGCGGAGACATGATCAGGGTATTCGTTCAGCCAGGGGATCATTGCCATGATGTCGATAGGAGTAGGTAGCAGCGCCCCTCGGCCGTCATTAGACCTGTTTGGCGCCGCCTCTGCCCCCTGTATCGCCATTCTTGGCTCGGCATGAACTCTCGGGGTGTGAAGACTTTCCGCACCCTGCACACTCATGCCTGAACTTGCACGTCCCCTGTGGTCTAGTGCACTTACCCCTGTTGAAGCTCCAACAGACCCCTTTCTTGCCAGAGTTCCCATTACTCTTTGTGTGCTGATCACTACCGGTGCCTGCTCGAAAGGGCACCGACGGGAAATGGCGGGAAGGCTCTGCCCCATTCCCGCCAAGCGAAGACGGCTTGGCCGGGTTAGACCTAACCTGTTTCTGCCAGGAAATGGAGTCGAAACAATCCCACGTCAGGGATGAGTCGTGCTCTTTGGCCTTACGAAATTTGTTATCATAACCCAACCATTGATCACCTTCGTATGATTCATAAAATTCCATTATCCGTGTCTGGTAACAAGCCAGTTTAGTCAACACCTCGGGCCTACGCTCCCCCATGATTGCAGTAAACATCCCAAAAGCCCTGGCCCAATTAGCGATTGTCTCATCAACTCTGAAACCCGCCATACATTTGGATGCAACAATTCCTTCTGATTTCTAACATGTTCTATTTCATAATGATCAGTCAATAGCGAAAATATGTTCACATATTTATCCGCCCATATCATTTCCTTTGTGGCCAACGGGATATGTTGGACCACCTTTTCCCTCCTTGAGGTTAACGACCCCTCCCCAGCCATTGGCAACGGCTTCTTACCCGAATCAGCTAAACTCGCTGCCGCCGCTGTTCCAACGCTCGAGTACGGTTGTTCCGCGGGAACCTGAGAGGGAACAAAAGGACAAGGTGCCTTCGCAGCATCTCGCGATTGCCGCAACTGCTTCATTATTAATTTGGCCTCTTCTGCCGTATCACCCGGAGCAATGGCACCCTCATTATTCTTGCCCAACCATGCCGCCAACTGGGCGGCCAACTCAGGTGGCATATCCCCCTCGTTCATAGGGGTAACTACGACAGGGATCGGCTGTCCTGCGTCCGGAATCGGAACTGGGGCCTCTACCGGCCTGACCGGGCTCGCCGGAGGAGACTCGGGAACCGGTGCCTCATCCCCAGCCACCCTGTTCCTGGCCCTTTTACCTCTCCCGGCAGGGACTACCCCCGGCAATGCTGGTCCGATGACTTTCTTAGGCCTGCCCGTACCGTTCATGGCCGCCATCTGCTTCTTCATGTTCGCCATGTCCTTTACCAGCATACGAAGCATTTGGTCGGTGCTAACCTTCTTTCCGACCCTTTTGCCCAGCATTTTCTCACGATAGTCGACCGAAAGGTCCTGGAACCAAAGCTTGAAGCGCTAAAAGAGAAAACAGAAAATTACAAATTTTCAAAATTGGCTCTTCGTTCCGTCTCGAGCTCACGTGCAACGGGGAGGTGCAGCTTCAGAGCACAGGAACAAGAGGATGCTTCCTTGGCTTGTTGCTCCTTTTATCCTTCTTCGGGCGGGCGTGGACCCTCCTCCAATCCGCCTCCGGGGCGTGGCCATCGGTGTAGGTGTCTAGGACAGCCCCCTCTTGGGCGGGAAAAAGGCGCGCCCCGCTACGCCGCTTCGGGCATACCAGCCGAGACTCGCCTCCCGCCCAAAATGGCTTCCCGGGGGGATCGGGGTACTCCACCATACGTTCGGGGGGACCGAGTGGTCGCCCCTTTCCATTCCCACTCCAGAGGGTGCAACAGTAGGGAAAGCGTTGGATAGGGTAGGGGTTTAAATTACTATTCCCACTCCAGAGGGTGCAACTGTAGGGAAAGCCTTGGATAGCATAGGGGTTCAAATTATTATTCCCACTCCAGAGGGTGCAACAGTGGGGAAAGCGTTGGATAGTGTAGGGGTTGAAATTACTATTCCCACTCCAGAGGGTGCAACAGTAGGGAAAGCTTTGGATAGCGTAGGGGTTTAAATTACTATTCCCACTCCAGAGGGTGCAACAGTAGGGAAAACGCTGGATAGCGTAGGGGTTAAAATTACTATTCCTACTCCAGAGGGTGCAACAGTAGGGAAAGCGTTGGATAGCGTAGGGGTCTAAATTACTATTCCCACTCCAGAGGGTGCAACAGTAGGGAAAGCGTTGGATAGCGTAGGGGTTAAAATTATTATTCCCACTCCAGAGGGTGCAACAGTAGGGAAAGCGTTGGATAGCGTAGGGGTAAAAATTACTATTCCTACTCCAGAGGGTGCAACAGTAGGGAAACCGTTGGATAGCGTAGGGGTAAAAATTACTATTCCTACTCCAGAGGGTGCAACAGTAGGGAAACCGTTGGATAGCGTAGGGGTAAAAATTACTATTCCTACTCCAGAGGGTGCAACAGTAGGGAAAGCGTTGGATAGCGTAGGGGTCTAAATTACTATTCCCACTCCAGAGGGTGCAACAGTAGGGAAAGCGTTGGATAGCGTAGGGGTTAAAATTATTATTCCCACTCCAGAGGGTGCAACAGTAGGGAAAGCGTTGGATAGCGTAGGGGTAAAAATTACTATTCCTACTCCAGAGGGTGCAACAGTAGGGAAACCGTTGGATAGCGTAGGGGTAAAAATTACTATTCCTACTCCAGAGGGTGCAACAGTAGGGAAAGCGTTGGATAGCGTAAGGGTAAAAATTACTATTTCCACTCCAGAGGGTGCAACAGTAGGGAAAGCTTTGGATAGCGTAGGGGTAAAAATTACAATTCCTACTCCAGAGGGTGCAACAGTAGGGAAAGCATTGGATAGCATGGGGGTAAAAATTACTTCACACACTACTCCCCCTTTAACACACAACACAGTACACATAGACAAAAAAAAATAATATAAATATCAATTAATCAATTAATAACAATTAATATTATTAAATTGATGTCATTTTAATTGAACTAATTAACACATATTAATTACCAAAAAATTCAATATATTTGCACAATAACTCTAATTAATGTAATTAACTAATTAATATTAATTGATTACCAATTAATTATTATTTAAAAATATTTAAATAAATATATAAATTAATTAATTATTATTAAATTACTTCCCACCCTATTCCCCTATAAACCCACAACCCGCTCTGATACTAAAACGCAAAATGTAAACTAAATTACTAATTTTCAAACATACATTTAATAACATATTTAACAAACATATAAACAACATAATAAAATAAATAACACTTAACATAATTTCGATATTAGTAAATTTCGATATTTTTAACATACATACCATAAAAAGGTTATTCTGTCTGTCGATATTTTGGACATCAATATTCTATACCATTGAAATTAAAACATCGATATTATTGTATATCGATATTTAAATTTCGATATTTTGTCTCCCTACCGTGTGAGAGAGTGAGAGCATTGATTGTGATCAATGTGTATACCCACAGGATTGTGGCTTGTGTGAGCACTGATTGTGGTCAGTGTGTAATGGTAAGTAATCGGAACTGCCCCCTTCATTATGAGTAGGAGGGTAGCCTAGTCTGGGCCTAAATTGCAGCAAGACTATAAGGTATGAGTGTGGTGTGGAATATGGAATTCCTTAGTAATCAGTGAGTATTTCTAGTAATCCTTGTAGATTTGGTGGTGTTTTAGAGGATCTAAGCTTGTATATTGCTAATTCCCCATCCTCAGGTAGGTACCCAAGTGCCTTGGTAAGTAGGTCCTGAGGAGGGAGGTGGTTACGTTTCGGCTGGGTTGGTGGTTTTTTGGTGAGCTGATTCTATCTGGTCCGAAAATCCGGTCGTTACAATTACTCTACATCGTTTACTGATGCTA
This sequence comes from Lissotriton vulgaris, assembly GCF_964263255.1. Classification (NCBI taxonomy): domain Eukaryota; kingdom Metazoa; phylum Chordata; class Amphibia; order Caudata; family Salamandridae; genus Lissotriton; species Lissotriton vulgaris. Next base: position 35,366 of record NW_028241661.1, on the reverse strand, counting down.
CCAGTTGAGCATGATAATAAATTGCAATACCACAAGCTATCTGGAGATGCGTGTTCTGAGGTTTCCAGAGTCCTGAAGAAAATGAAACTTCTTATCATTGATGAAGTAAGCATGGTCTCAAATCTAATGCTTGCTTTTGTGCATTTGAGAATGCAAGAAATTCTTAGAACAGAGTATGATGTGTTATTTGGAGGGAAACACATTATTGTTTTTGGAGATCTACTGCAGTTGACTCCAGTGAAAGGACAACCAGTGTTTAAAATGCTCACGCATGAAGATACCAGGAAGTCCCAAGGAAGCATTGGAAACGTTAATATATGGTTAAATTTCAAATATGCAGAACTGCTTCAAAATATGGGACAGGCAAAGGATGAAGATTATAAAAATATTCTACAAGTTGTAAGAATCGGAAAAGTAAGTGAGCATGGGAAAGAAGCTTTACATGCACGATTAATTTCGAATTTGTTTCCAAATGAAAACATTCTTTCAGAGAATATTTTCAAGAAAATTACTGAGAACAAATCTGGGATATGTTTGATGCCAACTCTGCAAGAATGTTCCATCTTCAACAACAAAATGTTAAAGTTAGAAAATGAAGAGATTGTGAAACTGGAGGCTATAGATAAAATAGAGCATATGTGAGCAACAATTATTTTGTCAGAAAATTTGAAATCAAAATTGGATTCATTAGAGAAGAGTATATCTAAAACTGCTGGTTTTGAAAAGACTCTGAATGCGTGTTTAAATTGTCGTATTATTTTGAGAAGGAATTTAAATGTTGAAAGAAGTCTGGTAAATGGAGCAAAGGGTCATGTTGTTGATTTTGTGAATTACAGAAATATAGATGGAATTGAATTTTTAAAAATTAAGGGGTCGATTATGATGGCGGACGGACCTGAGTCCGTCCGCCACCATAGAGTAGGAGGGACCGTCCGCAGGGGCAGCGGCGGTCCCTCCGTGCAAATTAGGATGTGACCGCCACCCTGGCGGTCACATCCTGTATTGTTATCATTGCGGCGGGTGCTGCTTGAAGCAGCACCCGCCGCAATGATAAAAATGTGAGTTGTGCATTTGCATGCACAAAGCAGCAGGCACCTCGCGGTGCCTGCCGCTTTGTGCAGGCAAATGCAGGGGGTACCATAGGTACCCCCCAAGTGCACCCCCCACCCCCCCTTCACCCCTGGGGGCCCGCAACGGGCCCCCAAACACGAATCCGTATGCCTTTACACTGCGGAAATGCCGCTGTGTAAAGGCATCTTTCCGCAGACATCATAATATGGCTGGCGGTGTCTGATAGACACCGCCAGCCATGTTAAAGCTTTTCCGCCGCGGTCGGAAGGCGACCGCGGCGGAAAAGCTGCGGACTGAAAAACGATCCCCCAGTCATCCTAATCTGCCGGGGGGTCTTTTTCAGTCCGCAGCGGTTTTCCCGCATCCTCTGGGCCGGCGGTGGCTTCCGCCGGCCCGGAGGATGCGGGAAAACCGCAATCGTAATCAGGCCCTAAATTTGATGGCATTGAGCAAGTACAACAAATCAGTCGTTGTTCTGCTAGATTTTTACTTGTAAAATACTTATATGTTCGCCGAAAACAGTTTCCTGTTTGTTTGGCATATGCAGTGACAATTCATAAATCTCAAGGTTTAAGTGTAGATAGTGCTTTGGTGAACATTGAAAGTTCTGTATTTAAAGAGGGTATGGCATATGTGGCATTATCACGAGTCAGAACTTTATCAGGATTGTACTTGATTAAGTGTGATGAGACAAAGATTTGTGCAGATCTAGATTGTGTTAAAGAATACAATAGGTTAAGAAGAGAGTATGTTCCACATTTGCCTCTATATCCTCTGTTTGAAAAACGTATGGTAGGCCGAAAAAGAAGAAATGAGAATAATTGCAGTGAGGTAGTAGCAAAAAGACAAAAAGTAGATGAAACTGTAATTGTAAGTAGAAAGAAAAAGGATTCTGTTGAAGATGTTGTTGGATTTCAGTTTGAAAACAGTTCTGGTATCAACTGCTACGCTAATGCAGTGGTTAATGTTGTTTTTTTTCTTCAAAGTTTACAAGAACAGATTGTTGAAAATCGGGACCAAAGATTCTGCTGTTTATTGAATTCTGTGTTTGAGAAATGTAGCAGTGATAGAGCAAAAATAGAAAGTGTTTCAGAAATTCGAAATCTTTTAGACATATTATTCTGGTCAAAATAAATTTCACAGAATATTCAGCAGGATTGTCACAAATTTTTAATGTATATGTTTGGTGTATTGGAAGATGAAGGTGTAGATGTAGAAAATCTTTTTAGCCTTTCTTATCAATGGCAGCATGACTGCGACAATTGTAATTTATCAAGTAGTACTAGAATAGACACTGAAAGATTTATATATTTGACTTTACCAGACTGCAAATCAGTGTCTTTTAATAATCTAGTCAAAGCAGCTGATCATAATATGGTGTGTACCCAATGTAAGTGTGCAATGCTGTCCACATTATTTATACAAACTTATGGTCAGTATGTCATTTTAATGTTCCAACGATGTAGACTTGATGGAACTAAATTGACAACTTCTATGAAAATTTTTGTGGCTTCTCAGTTATCTATTTCAAGAAGAACCTTTGCAACTGTAGCTATTATTTATCATGACGGTCCTTCGACAACATCAGGGCATTATACAGCTTATTTAAAATGTCGAAAAGTCTGGACTTACTGTAATGATACTCATTTGACTTTCAAACAACGTTTGACTTTTGACTTAAGAAATTCTTACCTAGTGTTTTTAGAACCGAAATTTAAGTAAAGGTAATTGGCATATGAAGACGGGAGCAGTTAATAAAAGTTAGTCTGCTGTTTAAAATTATATTGTGAGTAAAAGTGATCAAGATAATATAAAAATTCTAGTTCTCATATAGGTACTGTAAGTGGATCTCATAGTAAGTGATATCAGTATTATAGGAAATGTTGAACATGAGTGAGCCAGAGATGGAAATATGAATATTTAAACATTGTGAAAATGTTGTATGAGCTTTTCTTTCAGAACGTCAGGAAAACGGTAATTTCAGAGTTTGTTTTGAGTAATTCGAAAACATACTGATACATCTGACACTATTTGGCCTTAAGGAAAGGTGAAGGAATGAGCAAAGAGTCATGACTGAACACAAGGAGGAAATGAAAACATTGAAACATATTTCAGATGTTCTTGGAGCTTTTCTTATAGAAAGTCGATGAAATGGAAGTTTTAGAGAACATCAGAGTATTTTCAACGAAAAGGACCTTCATGATGTACTATTTGGCTTAAAAGAAAAGTAAGTGAATCAAAGATTAGTGAACATATGTGATTTTTAAGTTTATATGGGTTTTTTAAAACACAATCTTTTAGATTGTGTTTTTTTTCCCGCTGTCATATGATGAATAGTTTGAAATCACTGTTTTTAGTGAAATTCAATATATTCTGAGAACAGCAAAAATAAACTATCTAACATGTTGTACAATTTATTCTATAGTTTGTATTGTGTAATTTATATTGTATTCCCATTGTCTCACACTCACTTTCCTTTTCCCACCCTCTTTCAACTCTCTTTACTCACTCACACTGCCTTTCTCTCACTCTGTTTCACCCCCGTTCCTTTACTTTACTTCTTTCACAACCCCTCATTCCCATTTCATCTGTCTGCATCCCCTCTCTCCCTTGCAACACTTTTCAGCTTTCAGTCTCTCTGCTTTACTTCCCTTTTCCGTCTTTTCCTCCTTTGCTCTTTTAGTAATTCCTCTTTACTCACTCTCCTCTTTCTGTGTCCTTCACTCTTACTTTATTTCTTAGTACACTTTTATGATTTTTAACCTCTTTACCTGTCTCTTCTATTTTTAAATATATATTTTACTAATTATAACTTATTTTTTCTTCTCTCTTTCACATATATAAAGTGTAGTAAAAACATGTAATTAAGTTTACATTAATTATATGGTAAGTGTGACAAAAAAAATGTAGTTTGTCATCACCCTTTGCTTTAACCTCACTACTATTCTCTTACCCTACCTCACCCCCGTTTCCTTACTCTGCTTCTGTCACTTATTCTTATCCTCCATGTTTACTCCTCTTTCCCTTACTCTCCTACCACATTCAACTTCTTTCAGTCCCCCTGCTTTACTTACCTTACCCTCTGTTCCCTTCCTTCGCTCCCTCACTCATTCCCTTTCCCTTACTCACTTACTCCACTCCTCTCACTCCTTCTCTCAGTCCCTCTGTCCTCACAGTTCCTCACTCCCGTTTCCTCACTCCGTCTCTCTCACCCTCACTGTCTCTGTCCCCTCACTCTGTCACTACTCTTTCGTCATGCTCACTCCCTATAACTCACCCACACTCCCTCACTTATCTTTCGTTGCTGCTTCACTCAGTCCCTTTCTGTCACTCCTTCCTTAACTCTCTCTGTCCTTTCTCTCTGTCACTCCCCATTTCTTCCCCGTATTCACTTTTATTCACCCTCTTTCACCCCTCTTTACTTACCCTCACTGCTCTTTTCTCACCCTCCCTCACCGCTGTTCCTTTACTTCGGTTCCGTCACTACCCCTCATTCCCCATCCTTTACTCTCCTTCTCTTTACTTTCAACACCCACTCACATTCTCCCAGTACCTCTGCTTTAGTCTTCTTCCTCTCTCTTCTCTTCTTTCGCTCCCTTATTCATTTTCCTTTTCTTAGTTATACCCTCTTACACCTTTTCTCTGTCTTACTATCTATTACACAGTCCCTCTGTGTTCCTCCCTCTAGCTCTCTTTCTCTTAACATCACTCTCACTGTCCCCTTCCCTCATGCTCACTCCTTCATTATAATTTTTTTCTTTTTTTGCGGGGTGCGCTCCCTGGTGCGCGTACCGGTACGCGTACCGGAAGCGCTCCAGGGCAAAAAAAATACATGAACAATATACATTTAAAAAATAGTCTTACATAAATATACAATATAGGATTCATTAAAAAATATATTAAATTTCATAGCTATAGAAATTTGCTATTAGAAAACCTTTGAAATTCAATGAAAAAAACATAGGTTTGAGGCCCTATATATAGTTAGGAATAAGCATTTAAAAAACCTATGAAATTCACTGAAAAAACCATAGGTTTCACACCAGTTATAGTTAGGTATTAGCATTTAAAAAACCTATGAAATTCACTGAAAAAACCATAGGTTTCACAACAGTTATAGTTAGGAATTAGCATTTAAAAAACCTATTAAATTCACTGAAAAAACCATAGGTTTGACACCAGTTATATTTAGCAGGAAATTTTACTGACTTAAAACCATTGAAAATCCCACGTTATAGTTAGTTGGACTCACTATAACTTGCGCGCCTGCAATGCACTGCTGATGACGTCACATATTACATCACTCATGACATGGTCAGTGACATCCAACTAACAATAACGTGGGAATTTCAATGGTTTTATGTCAGTAAAATTTCCTGCTAACTATAACTGGTGTCAAACCTATGGTTTTTTCAGTGAATATATATATGCCACATCTTACCACATCTTACCAGCTGCCAGATGAAGGGGCCGGAGCCCCGAAACACGCTGCAGCAGAAGACATGATTGCTGGTTTTCTGCTTTACTGAACCAAAAGGCTCACATTGGTTGTAAGTGCTCGCTTCAAAGCTTCCAGCAATTTGACAAAAAAAAAAATATATATATATATATATATATGGTAATGGAATGCACTGACCCGCTGCATCCATTCTCAGCTTCTGTGCTTCAAACTGTGACTTCACGGAGGAGCTGCGATGACTTCATCAACGGATCCATGGCCCGGCTGAGAATGGACACACGCAGATGAAGCGATTAGGGGACTCGGGAGGGGTTTTTCTTTCACCGGCACAGCGTTGCCACAAGAATATTCCTCGCCCACACGAACTCAGGACCCTGTTTGGGACACAAGGACTGGGTGGAATCACTTACCTGCATGTCGTGGACAAGGCATGCTGGTACCTGTAGTCAGCCGACGCCGCTGCGGTGCTGTTCGTGAATCCAACCCCGCCCACCTGAACAGCCAATCCAGGCGGGACAGAAGGACATTAAAGATAGACTCTTCTGGCATTTTTAAACTGTAGCTGGGTCTGGCATCTGAGGAAGGTATTGCACCGAAACGCGTCATGCCAGAAGCTCCGTGGAAATAAAGACCCTTCCCACACTCCCCTGCTGTGTCTCTCAGGTTCTTTCACCCCAAAGAATCATTCGTGGTATATATATATATATATATATATATATATATATATATATATATATATATATATATATATGAGAACACTGGATCCCTTCACTTAAGCTCTGCGTATGCGGACACTGCCTCCACGCCAACCACAGGAAGGAAGAGACGAACCACCGATCTGGCAGGCAAATAGTATTTTATTTTTTGCAGTTCACACAGCCATATATCAGCGACGCGTTTCGGGCACGGATGCCCTTGCTCACGCTGCTATATATATATTCTGCACATCTCTTCCAAACGGAAGAATCAAGTACGCACTCACAAAGTTCCTTTCGTTTTCCCAGATTTATTTTTTTCATTGTTTCCAGCATCTCAGCACATAAAACCGACGCGTTTCGCTGCACACACACAGCTTGCTCACGGTTGATACTTAGATATTTTCGAGCCCCCCCTATTTCTACAAGGGAACCGCCAAAACATTTCATTCTCAATGCATCACTTCCTGTTTCGAAAGTCGGAAGTGACCTGGGAAATGTAGTTTTTTTACACCATATTTTAACTACTTCGCAAATATCATCATTGAAGATGCATTTAAACAATTCATTCAACATTGCGGTTAAGTCATTCATCCAGCTGTTTTTCAAAACCAATTTTTAAGGGACATAAATCTTTAAGGTCCTATATCTCTTGCTATTGTGTATAGCGCTAGATCGTCCTATCGAGATATCTGAATACATTGTTATTCAGAATGCACTTTTGCCCACCAGTGGGCTTACTATATAGTGTTATTCTCGATAATTCACCAATTCCTTTATGCCTTTGCTTTTATATATAGTGCAAATCCTGCTTGACTTAATTTCATCATTTGTTATCTAACACACATCATGCCCTCTGGTGGGCTAAGCCAATATAACAGAGATAGACCATACTATGACCGGACGTAATTCACAATTATGCCAATTTATAATAGTTTTTTCTCATCTGAATGACCCTCAATCCTATTTGTTGTTATACATTCATATTCTTAGAAGTCTCTTTTCGATTTCCCATTATTTATATTACAATCCTTTCTGTTACTGTATACTCTGTCTGATCCGATACCTCAAAAGAGCACACTAATACCAATGGTTCACATCAGAGATGTACATATAATTCCTCACTTTGATTAAGACCCATTGGGGTCATTGTCCTGAAATTTAATATTTGGCGTGATTCTGTACATCTTAGAGTTTTTTCTCTGTCTCCCCCACTGTCATGTGGGAGGATTGTTTCTAAGGCATAACATTTTAGCAATGTCCAGTCTCCGTTGTGTGAGGTCTCCATGTGCTTAGCCACAGCATTGTTTCGGTCTTTGTTCACCGTCGCTCTTACATGTTCTAAGATTCTTTTTTTTAATTCATTCTTGGTGCTTCTGATGTATTTCAGTGCACATGGACATTCTATCACATATACTACATGGGTACTTGAACAATTAATCAATTCCTTGATTTTCCATGTCTTATTATTGGGCATTGTTATTTCCTTTTTATTCACTGCTATTTGACACACCTTACAGTGCTGGCATTTGATGAACCCTTTTGTTTTCATCCACTGTATTTCTTTCTGTTTTTTGGTTTGATCTTTATGATGGCTTTGTACTAGTCTATCTTTGAGGTTTTTAGACCGTCTGTATATTATCTGGGGATGTTTGCCCATTATTTTACTTGTTGTAGGATCTAGTTGTAGCAGTTTCCAATTTTTTCTTATGATGCTCACAATTTGTTTGGATTCCCTTGTGTAGTCGAGGATCAATCTCACTTTTCTGTCCTCTGGTTTATTTGTAGTTTCTGTGTTTTTTCTTTTGGAGGTTAGGGCTTCTCTTCTTTCTTTTGCATTCGCCCTCTTCCAGCCTCTTTCAATGACTTTCTTGTTGTAACCCCGATTTTTGAATCTTTGTGCCATTGCATGACTCGTCTTTTTCCATTCTCTCTCCTCTGAGCAGATCCGTCTCAATCTTAAAAATTCCCCATACGGAATGTTTTCCTTTACCGAAGATTTATGGAAACTGCTGGCATGTGATGTTGAGTTTGTTGCAGTTTCTTTCCTGTGTAAAGTCGTTTCAACTCGATAATTTCGAATGTATATTTCTGTATCCAGGAAAATTACTTTGGTTTTACTGATGTTGTATGTGAATTTTAGATTGGTACTTGACGAATTCAGGATTTGGAAGTATGCTTCAAATTCTTGACTGGCCCCTTCCCATACAATGAGAAGGTCATCAATGTATCTGACCCATTTAGCAATTTTATTCACATAAGTGTCATTATCCGGGTGCCATGCAATTTGTTGTTCAAACCAACCCATGGTAAGTCATGCATATGCCGGGCTGAAAGAGAAGCCCATCGCACATCCTTTGATTTGCTGGAAGACCTCCTCCCCAAATAGAAAAATGTTTTGGGTTAAGCACATCTCTACCATGTCCATTAGCATCTGATTATGTTTCTTAAATTGGATATCTCTGTCTTTTTAAAAGTAAGCACAAGCATTTAATCCGATGTCATTTTCAATATTAGTATACAGGGATGCTACGTCCATAGTAATGAGCATATAATTTGGCTGCCATGGTAGTTCCTCCAGGTGTTTAAGGAGATCAGTTGGATTACGTAAGTAGGAGCACAAATTAGTCACAAAGGGCATTAGGAAAAAGTCAATGTAATTAGCTATTGGTTCCATGAGTGATCCTTTGGAAGAAACAGTAGGCCGCCCTGGTGGTTTTCGGGGGTTCTTATGCACCTTCGGCAAAAAATATATCGTAGCCAACACTGGATGATCAGTTGTCAAGAATTTCTTTTCATCTAAGTCTAACAAATTCTGATCTGTCCACATCTTGAGTTTAGCATGAAGTTTTTCTTTGAATAGGTCTGCGGGATTTTTTTCCAGTTTTCTATAATACTTTTTATCGCCCAGTTGTAAATGGGCCTCTGCCACATAATCTTTTGTGTTTAGGATAACGATATTGCCTCCTTTGTCGGCCATTTTTATTGTTATTGTTTTGTCCTCTGTTAATTCCTTTAGTGCTATTCTCTCTTCTGTTTTTAAATTATCTTGATATTTTGTTCCCTTAATTTTGTAGATTTCTTTAGTAATTGCTTCCTGGAAAATATCGATCTTATTTCCTTGTGGTAATTGCGGATAGAATCTTGATGGTCTTTTCATGCCACTCAGTCCTGCGCCTTTCTGTGGGCATACTCCTGATTCTGAGATTGTTTCATCTTCATTTATTATTTCCAAATTGGTTAGCGTTACTAATGCTGGTAGGTCTCCAGTTGTTAATCCACGCTCTTCTTCTATTCCTTCCAATCGTTTTTTCTTTTTCAATTTTGTGAAGTTTGACATTTGTTCATTTTCTTCAAATATTTTTGCCAGTTTTATCTTTCTTATATATTTGTACAGATCAATCCGAGTTTGTGCCATGTTCATCGGTTCGGATGGACAAAAATTGATGCCTTTTTTCAAAAGAGATGTTTCATTTTCATTGATGTTTCTATTCGATAAATTTATAACTTCCAATTCTTCTTCATTGCAAGTCATATCGGACCAATTTATTTCTGATTTTTCTTGCGCATCGATCTGGTCCTATGTTTTGGGGGCCACTTTCTCCTTTGGTTTCTTCTTGTTGGCTTCTTGGTGCTACACCTGATCTTGGTGCCCATTTGCGGCCACTTCCCCTTCCTCTTGATGTTTGTGGCTGATTTTGTTCCCAAAATCTTTGTTTTAGGACCAGTCTCATATCGCCTAAAAAATATTTTGTTGTTTGGTCTCCACTCTCTGACCCGTCCTCCGACGTACCTGTCGATGTCATAGATGTAGCGCTTGTTGCACTTTGATACCCCGAACCTTTTCGGCCCTGATTTTAAAAAATGTCAAACTTCCTAGCATATGTGAAGATCCTCCCATATGTATAATCATCGGCATCACTTTGAAATTTGGATTGTTTACGATTCCTCACAATCTCCTCATGTTTATCCACATATTTTTCAAAATCTTCTCTTAATTTCGACATTTCCGGATTCATTTCTATGGTTGCTAGGTCTTTTTCTAATTCAGCTAATTCTTCCTTGATTTTAACCAATGCCACTTCTAGATGTTTTACTAAGATTGCAATCAGACCAAGAGAGGAATCCAAAATATGATCTCCCCATTCTTTCAGTAATTCTTCCGTTACGTCCTGTTGACTCAGCATTAATGATAGTCTTAGGCCCCAGGGAACTCATTTTACTTCAAGGTATTTCTTTAGGGTGATTAACTCCCACCATTTGTTAATTTCCTTCTTGCTTAATCTTTCCCATAACTTAAGTTTTCTGCTAGTGTCTGTTTTCAGATTATCTTGTTTGTTTTTATCTTTATTGGGTATTGTTGTCTTTTGTTCAAAAAAGGCAGAGTCCAGTAATTCAGTCCTTTTATATATATATATATCCAAAGCAAAATGTTCCAATGCATTTGAAGGGCAACTCGACCTCACTCCAGCCATCCAGCAGTAACATGCATCTCACCATGATTCTCCCTTTCATTATAAATTTGCCGACGCGTTTCAGGGCACTGCGGCCCCTTCTTCCTGGGCAACTCGAAAACATCACTGAGGCTTGTAATGATTATTCCTCGGTCTTTATTGGCATCACATGTCCCCGCAGCAGCCCCTCCCAATTACTGCTACTGCAATGCTTTCTGGGACATGTAGGCACCGCATTGCAAGTAAAAGTATCCTTTAAGTAAGTTCAGTGCATGTTTAGAATTCTGAGTACATCAATATCCTTGAGTAGGATGAGGGATCCTCAATGGCAAGCTGACAGGTTCCGCTCCCAGCCTCTCCTTTCCTCTCTTGAGATGGTGCCTCTTCCCAGGCAGGGACCAGGCGTGTAATTCGATATCCAAAGCAAAATGCCCCAAAGCATTTGAAGGGCAACTCGACCTCACTCCAGCCATCCAGCAGTAACATGCATCTTTTTTTTTTTTTTTTTTTTTAAATATATTTTTATTGCAGGAATCAGTAAAACAATACAGTAACGACCAGTATCGTATTATAAACAACTTATACAAGATATAGCCCACCGACCCCCTTCCATAACGTTGCTATACAGCCAATCAGCCCATATCCCTGGGGTTGGGCGGCAAATGCAGCTGGGGTCAGTAGGATGCTGGAGCTGGTCCGGATAACACACTGTCCGTCCTCTGCTTTTCTAAACAAACCCCAAACCCCAAAAGGAAACCCCCCCCTCAAAATTCCCAGTTACTGTGAAACCCCCCCCTCCCCCCCCCCCCCCCACCATCAGCCCCAGGGAGCTCATCATCATAGGATCCACTGCTCGACCCACGGGGAAGGTAATAGTGCTGTCAATGCTAATGTTTAACGGGACTCGGGTCGAGTTGCTTCTTCACTTTCGGAGTCGCTGGGGGTACAATAATCTCTGAGGGCCTGCACCAGCGTTTCCCATTCTAACGCGGCCTCCTGCGCCTTCTCATTGCCCTGCCTCCAAGCCAACTGATATCGCAGCGCGCTCTCACCCGCCGCCCATTTCAAAAGCTCACTGTGCCATCTGCTGCCTGTAGGACCAGCTCGTGCCTTCCAGTTCCTGGTCACTTCTCGCTTAGCAAGTAGGAGCCCCAGGTCGATAAATTTACTGGTGATTTTATTCCGGGGGGTATGGGGGAACCAGTGCAATAGCCCTACCGCCACATCGAATGATAAGTGCCTCCCCGTCACCTCTTCCAAAGTCGCCGCCACCTCCTGCCAGTAGGACGTCAGTCCTGGGCAGGCCCATAGCATGTGTAGGAGGTCCGCCTCCTGAGCCGGGCACCTAGGGCATTCCGCCGAAGCCGTGGCAAAATAACGCCTGATCTTTACCGGGGTCAGGTATGCCCTATGGAGAACATAATAGTGGACCAGTTGGAAACGGGCGCTACGTGTACCCTTCCAGGCACGCCTCACCAGCTGGGACCAGGTCGTCTCCGGGATCTCCCTACCAATGTCCTCTTCCCAGCGGGACTTCAGTGTGGCGAGAGGAACCAACCCCTCGGCAATCAACCTGCCGTAGAGGCAAGTGACCGCCTTCACCGTGCCCGCCGACATCATTACGTACTGGCACACCTGAGACAATTGAGGTTCCTCCAGCCCGTTTTGCCAGTGCGCCTGGATCGCTCGCACAATGGCCGAGTGCAGCAGAAAGTCGCCCCGGGGGATCCCAAAGCGGTCAATGAGATCCTGAAAGGACAGGAGCGCTCCGTCTTCATACAGGTCCCCGACGAGCTGTAAACCGGAATCCTCCCAGTCCGCCAGTCGTGACCAATCTCCTCCGTGGGGGAGGGCCGTCAGCATCCCCAATGGTATTTCAGGCGCATATGGCGTCCGTAGGCGACCTCTGTTATGAGCCCGATTCCAACAGAGTCGGATAGTCCGCTCCTCCATCGACAGGTCTCGTAGGACTAAGCGCTGTCGCAGCGCGATAAAGGAGAGGACGTGCCTGGCCATACCCGTCCCTCTACCGTCCTCCGGGCCTCTGAATTCCCTGGCTATCTCCTGGGTGTAGGTCTGGAGCTGCGCCGCTAGGTAATACTTCTCGAAATCCGGCACAGCGAGCCCCCCCTCGTCCTTCGGCCTCATCAGGGTATTGAGGGCCACCCGCCGCCGGCCCGTTCCCCAAAGGAACCCGACCACCATAGAACGCAAGCGACGAAACGTAGCCGGTGGGACCCAGATCGGTAAAGTCCGAAAGTAATACAATAGTCGGGGGAGCGCCACCATTTTGAGCAGGGCGATGCGTCCCGCCACGGAGAGCGGCAGCGTGGCCCAAAAGTCCATGCTACCTCGGAGTGCTCGTAGGCAACGGGCAATGTTTCCATCTAGGAGGTCGGGTTGGTCGTGGTACACAAATACCCCAAGGTATTTAAAGCAGTCGGGCTCCCATCTGATCTCCTTACTTAGCGCAGGAGTGGGGGTACCCCTACGCATCGGGAAGAGGCAGGTCTTAGACCAATTCACTTGGAGGCCCGAGACCGCTCCGAACTCCGTTAGCGCTAATTCCGCTCCCCGTAATGCGTCGACCGGATCCTCCAGGAAGAGCAACAGGTCGTCCGCATAGAGCGAAACGTAATGTGGGCCCGCCGCTGTCCATAAGCCCGTATAGTGGGCTCCCGAGCGAAGATGCATCGCTAGTGGCTCCACCGCTAGTGCAAAAAGAAGCGGGGATAAGGAGCACCCTTGCCGCGTGCCACGCTCCACCGGATATCGCGATGAAATCAAAGGGCCCGATCTAACCCTGGCCGAAGCGGAAGCGTAGAGGACTGCTGTCCATTTGACAAATCCCTCCCCGAGGCCGAATTTCCGTAATACCGTGCATAGGTAGTCCCACTCCAGGCTATCAAAAGCCTTCTCCAGGTCCACCGACAAGACTACCGGGGACGGGGCATCCACGAATGGTTCCCCAAGCAAGCGGAACAACCTTCGGATGTTCATAGTCGTATTTCGCCGTGGGATGAAACCGGCTTGGTCTTCATGCACTAGGGAACTCATATGTCCCAGCAGCCTCGAGGCCAAGATGCTGCTCAATATTTTGTAGTCCACCGTCAGCATTGAAAGGGGATGGTAGGACCCCGGGTCAGACGAGTCCCGGCCTGGTTTGAGGAGAGGAACCACCAACGCCTCACACATCGAGCCAGGGAGACGACCCAACCTCTTCGCCTCCCTGTAGACCACCAGTAATCGAGGGGCCAAGAGGTCAGCGTAAGCTGCATAGAACTCCACCGGAAGGCCATCTAGGCCCGGGGTCTTGTTCCTCGCCATCCGTTTGATGGCCCCGCGGATCTCCCCCAAGTCGATGTCAGAACCCAGGGTTTCCGCCACTTCCTGTCCTACTGTGCGGAGTTCCAGTGGGCTAAGATAGTTATCAAGCCGGTCCGGGTCACGTGCGGAGCGACTGCGGTATAAACTTTCGTAGTACTGCCGGAAGCAACTAAGAATCTCCGGTTGGGTGCACACCTCGGTCCCATCTGCCCTACGCATATTTGTCGTCGTTTGGGACTGGCGCGTAGGGTTGGCCAACCACGCCAGTAACGCGCTCGACCTGTCGCCCTCCGCAATAGACCGGACCGTATAGGCCTTATAATCGAAACAGCGGAGCCGTTCGACCTCCACCGCTACCTTCTCCCTCGCCTCTACCGTTTGTGTTTGCAATTCCGGGTGTCCGGGGCGGCTAATTTCGAGCTCGCGGAGCGCTCGGTCCGCTGTGTCTAAGTCAGCCAGGATAACACGCCGCATGCCCACCTTCTTAGAGATACAGTAGCCCCTCACCACCACCTTGAAAGCGTCCCATTCGAACGCCCTAGTACTCGCGGAGCCGCCGTTGGACGCAAAATAATCCGTGATTCTCTCCCCTAGGTCCGCCTTGAAGACACTGTCCTCGAGGATCTCGGGGCGCATCTTCCAGGTGGGTACTGCCGGCGTCCCAGGGAACCAGCGAATGTCCAGTAGGAGGGGGTTATGGTCCGAGATGGTCCGCGATAAGTACTCCGATCGGACCGCTGCCGAAACTAATTCGGATGAACCAAGAAAGCCATCTAGTCTGACATGCAGCTCATGAAGGCTCGAAAAGTATGAATAATCTCTAGACGCGGGGTGATGCGCCCTCCAAATGTCCGTCAAACCCCAGCGGGTCTGCCAATCTTGACGGCCCTTAGCCGTCCGCCGGACCGGGGAATCGGGGAGCGGGGGATGCGGGCGGTCTATGTCTACATCCACTACGGAGTTAAAGTCTCCCCCCAGCAGGAGGGGCCCGGCGAAAAAGTGGGCCAGCGAGCCCGATAACCTGGAAAGGAAGGCAGTCTGGTCCACATTAGGAGCATACACACAGCAAACGTTCAGGTCCCTCCCTCCTAGCGTGCCTGATATGGCCACGAAACGCCCCTCTGGGTCCAACACTGTCCTCGTGACCTGGAAGGGGACTCCTGCCCTAATCCATATTAGCGCCCCCCTGGCATAAGCAGAGTACGCCGTGGAAAAGACCTGCCCTCGCCACCTACGCTGAAGCGCCGCCCCTTCCGCCTTGTTCAGATGCGTTTCCTGCAGCAGCGCCATTTGCACTCCCCTACGCACTAAATAAGCATGGACCTTGTGACGCCTGGACATAGTGTGAAGCCCCCTCACGTTCCAAGTAATACATTTCAAGTTAGCAACATCAGCCATTGTCCCAGAGTGTTCTTGCACAGTCTCCCCGTTCGGGTCCCCACAAAGAAAAAGCATCAATCCTCCCAGCGCTGACGGCGGCCATTTTCCCCAACCAGAACCAAACCACCCAAGAACCAACAAAGCCCCCCCCCAACCACCCCAGAACAGGACCCAAACTGCACCATCTAGATCCCATCCAAACCTCTACGGAGATCAACCCCAAAATCCCCACTAGTCCTACGGTCGCCACCGTAGGAAGGCCTTATGGGCCAGGTGCGGGCTGAGCGGAGGCAGTGGGCCCTCGTCGCCCAGGCTACCAGGACTATAGTAAGCCCCCCCCCTGTGTCAAAACCTTCCGGGGCAAGAGCAGATGCCCCCCAACCCTCCCTCCTTCGTTGTCAGCAATAAAGAACGGCAACCGCCTCCCCCCTGCCGGGCCCCCACCCAAAACAAGGCAGCATATCCCGTTACCCTTGTCCGTCCAAAAGCAGCCTTGGGCGAAGAACTACGCTCCGTTCGCGGAGTTTGCGGAGTTTCGGCAACTCCGCGCTCCGCGGAGAACGCGAAGTTGTCGAATACTCCGCGAACTGCTGCGTAGCGTAGTTCTCGCGCGCTCAATAGCCTTTTCGCGTGCGCGAGGATGCTTGTCGGGAAGATCGAGTTGCCGAACACGCAGAAACTGCAATCTGGCACAGAATAACTCGCGAACACGTTAGTAGTGACCGGAAATAAGGGGACGCAAGCGGGCGGGACAAACCTCATGGGTAACTTCGCGCGCTACACATCCCAAGCATGCAGGCAATCAATCAATCAATCAATCGGGATATTTGTATAGCGCGCTACTCACCCAGAGGGTCTCAAGGTGCTTGGGGGAGGGGGGTCCACTACTGCTCGAACAGCCATGTCTTGAGTTGCTTCCTGAAGCAGAGGTGGTCTTGGGTCAGGCGGAGATGGATGGGGAGGGAGTTCCAAGTCTTGGCTGCCAGGTAGGAGAAGGATCTTCCTCCCATGGTGGATCTTCGGATGCGTGGCACGGCGGCGAGGGCGTGGCTGTTCGATCGTAGCTGGCGGGTGGGAGTGTAGAAGGTCAGCCAGTTGTTGAGGTACCTGGGGCACAGGTCGTGGAGGGCCTTGTGTGCGTGGGTGAGGAGTTGGAACGTGATTCTCTTGCTGACGGGGAGCCAGTGAAGGTCTCTCAGGTGTCCAGAGATGTGGCTGTATCGGGGGATGTCCAAGATGAGTCGTGCGGAGGCGTTCTGGATGTGTTAGAGTCTTTTCTGGAGTTTGGCTGTGGTTCCGGTATAGAGGGTGTTTCCGTAGTCCAGTTGGCTGGTGACGAGTGCCTGTGTGACCGTCTTCCTGGTTTTGGTGGCGAGCCATTGGAAGATCTTTCGGAGCATGCGTAGGATGTTGAAGCATGATGATGAGACGGCGTTGACTTGTCTGGTCATCGAGAGGGAGGAGTCCAGGATGAAGCCCAGGTTGCGTGCGTGGTCCGTTGGTTTGGGTGCGCTGCCCAGGGCAGGGGGCCACCAGGAGTCGTCCCAGGTGGAGGGTGATGATCCAAGGATGAGGACTTCCGTCTTGTCTGAGTTCAGTTTCAGGTGGCTGTTCCTCATCCACTCGACTACGTCTTTCATCCCTTCGTGTAGGTTGGTTCTGGCGGTTCCTGGGTCGTTGATGAGGGAGAGGATCAGCTGGGTGTCGTCGGCGTAGGAGATGATGTTGAGGTTGTGTTGGCGTACGATGGCTGCGAGGGGGCTCATGTAGACGTTGAAGAGGGTGGGGCTGAGTGATGATCCTTGTGGTACGCCGCATATGACTTCGGTGGCCTTGGATCTGTACGGGGGGAGGCGGACTCTCTGGGTTCCTCCTGTGAGGAATGAGATGATCCACTCCAGTGCCTTCTCTTGGATTCCGATGTTGCTGATGGTGGTGTTGTCGGTGTTGTTCTCCAGGTGGAAGTTGAGGTCTTTGTCAAGAAAGCAATTCCCTTTGGCCACATTAATCAAAAGAACATAACATACAACAAAAATGCAGGCAAACTAAGAGCAGTGCAGTAGTGACCCAAATTCTGAAACAACAAATACATTTCCAAATGCATAAATTTATTAAAAATATAGTTAAAAACTGAATTAAAATTATAGTAATCACAATCAAGGGAAAACAGACAATATAAGGAACAAATAATCTTCACAATTCATCACACAAGTTCCTAAAATTCAAAGAAAGGAGGAACTCAGAAAGGTTATATTCAGCTTCAGTCAGAATAGTCCTTTGTTAATACTGTGAATTCTCTCCCCCAATCCTCAACGCGTTTCGACGGGCCAGAAAAATTGCAGCCGTCTTCTTCAGGAAAAATATTAGCTGTCTTCCCCAGAGATACTATGATTAAGAAAGAGAAATCAATCTCATCATCAATACTAAAATTATGAACAGAATTTAAACATAAGGCTAAAATCCATCTGCTAGCCAGACTTTGAGAATTATCACCCCTGCTCAATACATTACAACACCTTTCATCGACATTTACATAATAAACATTACAAAACATAGAAAGCCACATTATTACTGTTCTTCAGTTATCTTACAATTCATCACATTTTTTAGATAACAGCGTATATCTACGATAGATAGGTATATTATGTAAGGCACAATATTATTCAATCAGTTACCACACAGGAGTGATATCAATATAAGCATTCCTCTAGATTGTTTGTTGGAAATACTCTCTGTTGCCACATAAAAACAGACTATATGGAATGGTGCTTGTGATTCCAAGTCGGCTTAGGTTGTTTCTATCCTAAGGTATCTTATTCTCTGGCATTCCCAAGCATTACCACAAATGAGTCCCAACAGTAAATTTGTACTGACCTTTAGAGAGGACTTGATATTATGATAAGGGGCAAATAGCTCCCGCTGTATTAAAGGGAAAATTTCCTCTTTTCCTTGCCGAAAATACGTGCAGGCGTAATATCAACTGAAAAAAATGTATAAAGATATACATCTTCAGAGCTCTTGTTATATCAAATTATGTTAGTACGTTTATTAGCGAGTTGCGACCTGATATACTTTCTTACTGGGTCGATAATTAAATAAAAAGCCAGTGGTTCCAGCAATAGTTGAAAATGGTCAAGAAAACTAACTGTACTGTCTTACAGAGTTATTGTTATTTCGGAAGTACACGGACAGGATACTCACATTTAGTATGTATAATACACTCCTATCAAAAGGAGACGCACATGTACTTTTCAGTGTAGACCAACGGCTGGTTATTCATAGTGTATTGCATCCTAAAAATGGGAAGGTGTATCACTATACGTATTTTTGTAAACATAGTGCTTGACTTCTAGTAAGGTCTGTATTGAAAAACTAAAGGTCCTACTTACTAATAAGAGTCTCGAAATTTTCTAAGCACGCGGTAGTTAGAATATGTCGGTTTCAAAAATCCCTTTAAGGAGGCACTGGGGAAAGAGTAAGATGGGATATGTTAGATTCCCGCAATGCAAACATGTTACTGTCGGGCGATTCTTAGACTAGGAAGATACTCACATTATTTGAAATTTACACCAACTCCTAGAGGAAATGGGGCTGCCTTCGTCTTCCCATTCACTAGTAGAAGCTGCTCCTAGAACATATAAAAAGCGTATACACGCCTAAGTATTGGGGTATTGCCGCCAAGAGACCAGTGATAAAAGCGGTACCTACACTAAGAGCTGTCACATACCTTTAAAGTGGAACCGGTAAACTTCCCGCGTGTCTTCTCTTTTGGAGTACTATCAGCTATCCGACTCGAAAGATACGCGCCGATTAAATACTAAGTCCCGGCGTTCGAATGCGGAAGTGAAACTGACAAACGCCCACTTGCAGCATAGACATAGAAAGGAGCTTTTAATGCGCTAAAGAGCTTACCGATAGATCCTCGCCTCGGTTGCGCGACAAAATACAAGTGGACTTTCCCACAAATTTCACTGTATAGCGCAATATATGTTTTAAGTTCCATCCTTTCAGAAACTATGCTTAAAATATGGAGATTTGAATATTTGTACTGAATAAACCACGCATGCGCATATGTACGCATCTGTGCGCATATGATTCCTAGACCTATCAATAAGTTGTTCTAAGCATATCCATGGAAAATAAAGCCCTATTCATATCGTTATATTGCTAAGGCTGCTAATATGCCTATGTAAGCATACTTTACTGAGCTGACTATAGGAATGGTTCCACATATTCATTATAATGAACATATGTCAATCCCTGAATATGTGAGATATCTCCATGATTATTATTAATATTCATTTATGCAGGTCATAGGATTATCACTCGATCAGCCTGTCATAAGTACGCTTATGGACACGTATGTTTCCATGGCCATTCAGTAAGCTACTATAAACCTGTTCATGGAATATAGAGCCGAGTTGCTCTTATTAACTTGCTTTGGCTGCTTATATGCCTGTATGAACACAGGTTTCTAGGCTATCCATAAGATGGTTATCTCTACTCACTGTGAAAGGAACTTATGTCAGTACATCCATGTGTAAGAAATCTCTATACTAATTGGTAAGATACAGTAATATTTGTACTAGTAATGCAGGTGCCCTAATTATCACCCAATAAGCCTGTCCCATTCTTCCCGAGAGTTGAGTCCATTTCTTACCGTGTCAAAATAGGAAATGTACCATTGTTCTCTCTGTTTACGTTTATTAATAATATTCCCACCTCTCTTTCCTATTTTAACTCTTTCCAAGATAAACCACTTGAAATCACATTCACCATGATTCTTTTCTAGAAAATGTGAAACAATTGGGGCAGTCATTTTTTTGGTCCTAATAGCTGATCTATGTTCCTGCAGTCTGATCCTAGCTTCCCTCCCAGTTTCTCCTACATAGAAAAGCCCACAAGGACATTTTAATGTGCAGATTATGTTTTTGCTTTTACAGTTATTGTGAGTTTTACATCTAATAGTTTTGTTGTTACATGTGATTTCAGTGGCTGCCATACACTGATCACAAATGTTGCAGCTACCGCACCTAGAGGTACCAATGACTGTGGTGTTATCCAGAGTTCTTTGGTTTTCTCTTCCCTCATCTTTGTAGGTGTGAACTAGAAGATCTCGCAAGTTTTTATTCTTCTTAAAAGCAAAAAGAGGTTTGGCCAGTGCTGTATCTTCGTCATGATTAAGAATGTGCCAATGTTTATTGACCACATTCTTAATCTGATTACTAATGTGGGAGAATTTTGTCGCAAAGACTATTCTATTTAAAGGGCTCTTCAGAGTGTCAGGTTTATTGATTAGGGCATCACGATCATAAAATCTGGCTCTCTTCAATGAGTTAGATAGAAGTTTTTTTGGGTAGCCACGATCACGAAACTTTTTCTTAAGAACTGCAGCATGCTTATAGTAATCATTTACATCTGAGCAATTCCTCCTGAGCCGGAGGAATTGACTAAAGGGTATACTTTCCCTCTGTGATTTGGGGTGGAAGCTGGAAAAGTGGAGGAGCGTGTTTTTAGCCATAGGCTTAGTAAACAGCTCCACCGCTAATACACCATCCACACTCTTGATAGAGATATCTAAAAAGTCAACCTTGGTTGTACTGTAAGTAGAGGTAAACCTGAGGTTGGGGTCACCCAGGTTGATCCAAAGGAGAAATTCTTCCAGAACAGCAATGGTCCCTTCCCAAATAAAAAAAATATTGTCGATGTAGCGGTACCAGCCCGCTACATTCTCGAAAAAAGGTGCCATTTCATTATAAATGTGCTTACTTTCAAAATTGCCTACATATAGACAGGCCAGACTGGGGGCACATGTGGCCCCCATGCTGGTCCCCTTCAGCTGTTTAAAGTATTCATTTTTAAACAGAAAAACGTTGTTAGTTAGAATTAGACGGACACAGTCCACGAGGAATACCTTGTTAGCCCCATTCAGATCATGCTGAGACAGAAGTTCATCAATGACTTCAATTGTGTCATGTTGGGGGGTGTTTGTATAAAGAGACTCAATGTCTAGGGTAACCAGACACTGAGTCTCTTCACAGAAGGGCAATCCCTCTACCAGGGAAATGATATGGGCGGAATCTCTTACATACGATCTTAGTCCACAAACTAAAGGCCTCAAAAAATGATCCACATATTTGCTAATAGGTTCAAGCAAAGAGTTTATACTGCTCACGATAGGCCGCATAGGAGGATCTGATTTGTGCTTATGAACCTTTGGTAGGCCATATATAGCTGGGGTTTTGGGTTCAGTATTATTAAGAAATTTGAATTCCTCTTCACTAATATAGCCCTCATCTCTGGCGTTGGAAGTTGAGGTCCCCTAGGAGGATGTAGTCAGCGGAGGCGAGGGCATGCAGGATGATGAAGTCTGCGATGTCTTCGCTGAATTGTGTGCGAGGTCCTGGGGGTCTGTAGATGAGGGTGCCTCTGAGTGTGGTCTTGGGGTCGGTGTGTATCTGGAAGTGAAGACGTTAAGCGGCTGTGAGGGTGTCGTCTGATTGGTCGTGATGCGGATGGTGTTCTTGTGGACGATGGCGATGCCTCCTCCTGTCTCGTTGACGCGGTCTCTCCGGGTGATCTTGTATCCGTCCGGGATGGCGACGGCGATGTCGGGCGCTGAGGAGGCGTTCATCCATGTTTCCGTGAGGAAGGCGACGTCTGGAGATGTGGTGTCGAGCAGGTTCCAGAGTTCCACGGCGCTCCCGAGGACGAAAAATGGCTCGTGAACGGGTCAAGCAAGCTACTACGCATGCTCGCGGAGCTATGCGTAGTTCGCGGAGTGCAAGTACATCTTCGCGTAGCTCGCGGAGTGCGGCTACGCGAACTACGCCCAGGCTTATCCAAAAGGTCCTCCACCGATTTCGGTGTGATCACCGGTGTATGGGTACTGTCTGCCACTGAGTCTTCCGAGTCCGATGGTGCCCCCTGAGCACCCGGGTTTTCTTCCTCCTCCTCGATGACTTCGCCTCTTGCTCCCGACAGTTCCGACAGAACTTCCAACACTCCCCTCCGCTCCGATGATGTCTCCGCAGTCGAGGGCCCTCCCGTGCGGCCGCGGCGGTTCCTGACCCTCTTAGATCTCCTCCTTTGTTCCGGCTCCTCCGCCTGATGGATCGAGGCGCTATAACCATCTTTCCCTGTCCGGTACAGTTCGAGCCAGTCACAGACCTCCTCTGGGGTGTCGAAGAACTGGGTTTTGTCGTCGACAATGACTCGGAGCCTTGCGGGAAATAGGAGTGAATATTGGATGCCCTCACTCCTGAGTTCACGCTTAACCGCCAGGAAGGAGAACCGCTTGCGCTGCGTCTCGTAGGTGTAGTCAGGGAAGATATTCACCTGACTGTTTGCAACCTGGAACGGGCCATTGTGCCTGGCGGCATTTAGGATCAGGTCTCTGTCCCGGAAATGTAGCAACCGCGCCACCACTGGCCTTGGGGCTCGTCCCTGCTGTGGGGGCCGTGCTGGGACTCTGTGGGCCCGTTCTAGAGTGTAAAAGGAGGACAGGCCCTCCGGGACCACCGTGTCTCGGAGCCAGGTCTCCAAGTATCGCACCATATCGCCATCCTCGATTTTTTCCGGCAGGCCCACCACCCGAATGTTATTCCTCCTGTTGCGGCCTTCCGCATCCTCCGCCCTACGTTCGAGGGTCTCGATTCGGGACATGGCATCCTTTATCGTCGCAGCCAGGGTTCTCTGCGCCGGTTCTAAAGTCTTCACCGTGCCCTCCACCTCCTTGACCCGGTCTGAGAGTTTACCATGGTCTGCCCTAAGGAGGCCCAGGCCGGTCGCCACCTGGGCAATGTCCTGTTGGAGGGCCGACCGAGTTGCCTCTATCGCTTCCAGTACACGGTCGAATTGTTGCTGGAGTGGTGCGCCACCAGGTCGTTTAGGGTCTCCATGCTCTTCCTTGTCCTGGGCTTCAGAGTCTGAGGTGGTCTGGCTGGATCCCTTGGCTCCTTTAGGTTTCCCCATGCTGCCAGGGGCTCTCCGCGAGGGTCCCGGAGTAGGCGTCTCCGTGTACAAGTGTCCAGCACGACCTTCCCGGGATTTCGTTCTCAGGTCTGGTATGGGCGATCTCCTTCTCCAGAGCCTGTGGAGACTCCGCCGCTTCGGCTCACGCCACCGCCACGGCGTCCGAGGGCACCGATAAGGGGGCGGAGACAGCCGTCGCCGAGTCGGGCAGGCCCGTTCACCCACTTTAGCTCCGGGGCGAGGGCCACCAACTCCCTCGGTTGACCTGTGGCGCCAGAGTGTCGCGCCATCCATGTAGTTGGGCTGGACAGGAGATCGTAGCTAGTTGCGGAGTCACGGTGCAGACCACCGCCTGGAACAGAGGGCACCCGCGCCCGGTGCCCTCTAGTGCGTGGGCACCCGCCCGGTCGTCTAATCGAGTATGAACCCGTTGTAGAAGGTCCGAACCTGCCAATGTCCAATGTCTAAAACAACTGAGGATGGTGAAGCCGGGTGCCAGGCGACACCCGCGAGACCTCTTCAACTCCGTAGTTTCGATCAAGGGGACAAAGGGGTCCGGGCGCCATGTTGGGTCGCACTCCGCCACTCCGCAAACTTCGGCATTTCTTCGAAGCCACCCCCGTCCAAACTCCACCAAGGCCCCCGGCAGGGTGTCGTCGCCTCGCTCAACCGAATGCGGGGTCTGGGGCGCCCCTCAGCCTCCGATGTTCAGGATAATTTCGGGCTTAGTCCCGGAGCCGAGCTCTCAGGCGACCATCGCCATCGGCGCCCAAGCCACGCCCCCCAGTAACATGCATCTTGCCATGATTCTCACCGAGTTGCCCTTGAAATGCTTTGGGGCATTTTGCTTTGGATATATATATATATATATATATATATATATATATATATATATATATATATATATATATAAAGCAAGTCTCTAAAATAGACAAATAGCACCGCCATGTGGCAGAATGTCCTAAGTGCCAGTGTTGACACTTAAGAGCCGGTTCCAAACACCCGAAACCACATGCTCAAATTAAGCACTGCATAGAGCTTTACTGGAGGCACTGGAGTATAACACGGAGGAGAGTGCACCAAGAAGCGAGACACAGCAGAGGGGAACAAGTACAGCCTCATTAATTTAGTATGAGTCTGGTATCCCGTTTCTTAGAGCTAAGGGGTCTATTACGATGGTGGGTGGACAAAGTCTGCTCGCCACTGTAACAGTATGCGGAACCATCTGCCAGGGGTGTGGCGGTTTCACACCTGCAATTAAGATGCCATCGCAACCATGGCGGTGGCATCCCCCATTCCCAGCATTGTGGCGGGCGGTGCTCACAACACCTCCTGCCACAATGCTGGGAATGCACTTTGTGCATTGGCATGCTCAAGGTGACAGGCACCGCACGGTGCCCGCCACCTTGTCCATGCCTATGCAGGGGGGTACCATAGGTACCCCCCATGTGCACTCCCCACCCCCTCAACATCCTGGGGGCCTGCTACAGGCCCCGAACAGCGAAAACCACTTGCCTTTCCATGGCGGCAAAGCCGCCATGTAAAGGCTGCTCTCCGCTGGCATCCTGATATGGTTGGCTGTGTCTTACAGACACCGTCACCATATTGTGGCAGTTTTAGCGACCGGTCGACGTGTCGACTGGCGGAAAAGCGGCGGATGGTGTACCTGTCCGCAGCGGACCTCCCAGCCATCCTAATGTGGCGGGGGTCAATCATGAAAGGATGGCAGGTGATTCGCCCTCCATTCTAATAGGACCCTAAGTCTCAATACTTTAGGGCGAGCCCCATACCTGGGTGCACAGCTTCTCTCCCTGTGAAAAATAATTAGTAGTAGCACTCCCTAATCTAGTCACATTTGGTACTCTTCGCCCAAAATATAGAGTATAAATAAATACACTTATACTGGATATACAATTAAACAACTTTTAAATGACTACGGCGCTGTATTATCATAGATTATCCACACTGGACATCAATTAGTCTTCTTTACTTTTCTTATAGCATATTCCCAGCAATAGATAAAAACCAACACGTGTTTTCTCCGTACAATAATAAGTTGTTGTCCAACAACACTGACGAACAGTATACTATACTGTGGTCGGTTCATTGACGACGTTCTCATGATTTGGAGTGGGGATAATTCCAGCCTGAATGAGTTTTTCACATACTTGAACAACAATACTTACAATCTTAGCTTTACTCATGCCTACAGCAAAGAACATATAGACTTTCTAGATGTGACACTTTTTGTGGAAGATGGGGTTTTACAATCTAAACTATTCCGCAAGGAAACTGCTTGCAATTCTCTACTGCATGCAAGCAGCTCACACCCCATTTCTTAGATAAGGGCCATCCCCTTTGGCGAGATAACTCTCCTGCGCAGAAACTGTAGTAAAGATTCAGTTGTCCAAAAAGAAGTTGTGAAGCTTAAGAAATGCTTTTCAACTAGGGGTTATAACCAGAAAATCCTTTAACAGGCCCACATTAGAATTAATAAGGTTCAAAGGACAGAATTCTTGAAACCCAGATCGAACAACAAGTCGAAAACCGGAAGCACGTGGCATTTATAACTCAATATCACTCTCATAGTAAGCATATATATAATGCTCTTCGCAAACATTGGCACTTACTACAAATGGGCCAAGACTTAGTTCCATTTATTAAACAAAAAACCCAGGTTACCTATACAAGAGGGAGGACACTGAGGAACATTCTAAGCTCAGCCACTTCAGAGACTGTAAAATCAGAACAACAAAGGTCCTGGCTACCGGTTAAACCGAAAGGTTTTTACAAATGCACAATGTGCAATGTTTGCCAGTTCGCAGACGACAAGTTAAAGAATTCTAGATACAACACAAAACCGATGCATAATATCATGAATTTCATGAATTGTAATACCAAATTTGTGGTATATTGCATAATCTGCCAATGTGATTTGATATATGTAGGGAGTAGCATCCGAACACTTAATGAACGAATCCAAGAACACATCAGGGCGATTCGCAATAACAACCGAAACTATCCATTGGCAGATCACTATAACACTGTACATCCATCAGTAGAGGCTCTTAAACTCAGATTTCATGGTATAGCTACTGTGACAGAAGACCCCTGGGCTGGGGACAGGGTCTCTAGACTAAGAAAACTTGAGGCCCAATGTTTGATCAAACTAAGAATAGTAGACATGGAACTCAATATTGATAGGGAAATGCATGTTTTTCTGAAAGACTGAGTACATCATCGTGTCTAGAGTGAAGGCCAATGTCTCTATTTGAGTATTCAACATATTATTCATTATGTATGTATAGTGATCTGGAAATAATAACAGCTGTCATTCTTTTCTGTGCTTTATTGTCGAGCTATGAATTATTGTGAATGAGTCTGTAATTTTTAGAACAACTAAATGCTTGGCTGAGCTAGCTTTGAATTGATGTGTGTCCAGGATCTTCCTTTGGATAGACATCAGCGAATTTTGGGAGGTCATTATGAGCATTATATGAACAATTGTACTATGTATGTGTAACTAGGACAACTGAGATATGCTACATATCTATGCTAAGTTGTGCTTTTGGTGATGTGTATCCGTTATCATGCTTTATATACATTGTTTCTACTTATGTAACTTCACTTCGGTTCCTAAACTAAATATCTTCCTGACTAACATGCTTCTCATTATATGTGGAATGTCACACCAGATATCAATTTGGTGTCTGGTTAACAATGTTTATTCCTATTACATTAGTATTCATGTTGTGGTTCGGATTTCTAACTCCACATCAATTGAATACTTTGGGATTAGTCCGGGTGTTTGTGCCTGACTTCATATTTAGCCAGGGTGAGTGACAATATTTCAACTGGCTAAATATTTCAACAGCGCGATTTGTGCAGTATACAATAAATTAAGAATACGCTAGAGGGGCTTTCGATTTCTATCTACATTATACCTTGAGCATTCACGCGATGTCATGCTGGTTTTAGAGTGATGATATGGGATCTCACGGTGTGTGCCAGGGCTATATTAGACTGTGTACATAGATGGCGGTTTTATTTACTGTGGAATCCCAATGGCTTATACTTCGGCCTACGTTGCTTATCACATGTTCACGACCATGTGACTCTCCGGATCTCCCTATCTAGAGGAAGAGCGTCGGGTCAACAGTTATTGCGGCGAGCAGCTGACTGGGCGAGACTGGTTTGGCTGGAGAATTGTGGACACCAGGGAATAACTTTTGTTGGTTTTTTTAGGGACTGCTTGAATATGGGCTTTTTCTGCTTTATATTGGATGCCAAGCAACCTTATATTTGCTTATTTTATATTCCTGTATGGGGCTAGCTTATCAAGGTTGGACTGCCCGGGGGTGTTTTTACTCGAGTGCTGATTAGAAAGTACCTTAGTTTTTAACAACACGAAGCATTATAGCCAATTATTTGGCGAGGGTGAGTGCTACTATTTCCTCTGCACATGCTTATTATCACACAATCCCGACATCGCACTGAGAATCCGTTTTCTGATAATTTTTGCGCACAGACGGGGACACTTTGATGAGCCTGTGGGACTGAGAATTGATCAGGTGCTTTTAAGCCAAGAATATGTTCGGCTTAAGGTACTTTTCTGATAGTGCGCAACGTTGTGGACGGCATTTACTTGGCAGGGGTGAGTGGTATTATTCCCCCTCTTTTTTAAACATTTCTTATCTACTGCACAATACTGATAGCCTAGTTTAATGCTAATTATAACTGTTTTATACATACAGACAGTGCGACTCTGCTGACTGATGAACTGAGATTGAAAATTTACCAGGCGCATTTATTATATATAATTGGCTATACAGATGCTTTTTGGTAAGTATATATAGAGGGTGTACAAACTTGTCAAGGCAATGCTAGGAGGTGTTTGGCTAGTAGTGGCATTCTTTTGATATTGGTGATTGCGACGACTTTGTACAATTATAATCTTGCTGAGAACCTACAGCACAACTAATTATACGGGTAGACCTGAGACCTTTTTGGAGCTCATACTACTTAATAGCTTGTATGACATGTAAGGTTTTTATTGAAAGCCGTCGACGATGGAAATATATGTTTGAGGTCAATTGCTTTCGAAGGGCGTATGTAGGGGTAATCCTTCATACCTGTTTTTTGTCTGTGCTTATGTATTGGCAGCTTTTACATTCCTTTGAACATCTGAGGCTTAACCACCAGACGGCCCCAGTGACTTCTGACTTGACCGACGTGATTGGTGGGTTTTGATCTTTATGATTAGATCACATCATTCTTTATAGCACAATGCATGTTTTCAATCCTGGTTTCCACACAAGGAGTGACATGCTTTGTTCTAAACAATATAGGTGCACTTGGACTCTTTTCTTTCCACTTGGTGATGATATACTCTGCAACATGCTACGCTATTCTTTTCATCCACAAACGTCATATTGACGTATGTTATGTGTTAATCGATACCTATTTAAGTACGAGATCTCTTGGTTATCATTTTCTTTCTCTCCATCTCCTTTCCTATTCTTGTAAATTAAAATTTGGTTTTTACTATGAATGATATCAAACAAACAGTACTAGATGTTGATTTGAGCTGTACAGTTTATACATTGTATTTAATTCTTTTTCTTTCCAGCCTTGAAAAAGTCTGAATACTTATTATTGTACAGACGAAACATGTGTTGGCTTTTATCTATTGCTGGGAATTTACTATAAGAAAAATAAAGAAGACTAATTGACGTCCAGTGTGGAGAATCTATGATAACTAAGCAAGGGCGGAAAATCTGTTCCGCTCGCGGATTTTGCGGATTTTCGGTAAATTCGCAATCCGCGAACGCTCGCGAATTTACCGAAAATCCGCAAATTCCCACGCAGCTGATTTTTTTTCCTTGGTGATACAATTTTGCGGTGTGCGGCGTTCACTTACAGTCATTCAGTGTTTGCCAAATTTTTTCTCTCGATATTTTGCGAGTGCTGCGCCATTTTGGATCTTGCTGCGGGATCCCGCGGGAGTTTGGCGACGCATAGCGAGAGTTCGCAATTGCGAACATGTAGGTGCGGCGGGCAGCAACAATCTCGAAATTACAAAATTTGCAATTCTGCACAAGAAATCCACTAGCAAGCAGCATAGACCTTCTGAAAATGATGATTTTTATCAGAATTTATTTATTTATTTATTTATTTAGTATACTTATAGAGCGCAGTCCTGTCACCCAGAGGGCATCCTGGCGCTGTGAACTTGAGCGGTTGCACTATTCGCTTACTCAACAATTTTAGGAAACAGATGCGTTTTTAACGCTTTTCTGAACAAGAGGTAGTCCCTGTGGCTTCTCAGAGAGAGTGGCAGGGAGTTCCAGAGTTTGGCCGCTGCAACACTAAATGAGCGGCCACCCATCCTGACTCTCTGAAACCTCGGGACTACCAGCAGATGCGCCGAAGAGGAGCGGAGAAGTCGCGGGGCAGAGTACCAGGTGAACATATTCTGCAGAGGTATCGGGCCCAGTTGATGTACTGCCCTAAACACCAAACACGCGGCTTTATACAGCACTCTCTGATGTACCGGGAGCCAGTGTAGCTCTCTCAAAGCTAGGGTAGAAGAGCTACACCTAGGGCGTGAGAGAGCCAACTTGGCGGCCATATTCTGCACCCGTTGTAACTTCCCCACCAGATTTTTTGGGGCCTCTAGAAGTAGCGCATTACAATAGTCTAAACGACTTAGTATGGTGCCGCGAACTACTTCCGGCCTAGCTTGGGCGGGGAGAAGGGGCAGAACTTTACGCAGCATGTGTAACAGCATCATGCACGTGGAAGTGGTTTTATTGACGTGCATGTCAAGCTGTAAATTTGGGCCGAAGATCACCCCCAAGTTGCGAGCAGATTCCGCCGCCGACACTGGCTCGGGAAAGGTGGCAGGCCAGAAATTCTCTGGAAGTGCCCGCGGGATCCGATCTGTGGAACAATAGAGCACCTCCTTCTTTGCGCTGTTAAATTGTAAGGAGTTGGCCCGTAGCCAGTCCGCTGTGGCTGCCATGCAGCGATGGAATGTCTCCAGCGAGACCGCATTATTACCCTCCAAGGAAAAGACCAGCTGGGTGTCATCGGCGTAATTAAAAGCCGAGACACCAAAAGATTTTATAAGCTGGACCAAGGGGCGGAGGTACAGATTAAAAAGTATTGGGCTGATGGCCGAGCCCTGTGGGACCCCCTGCCCTACTTTCCTTGGCTCAGAACGAAATGGAGGGAGCGAGACCAACTGTTGCCGACTGCCAAGGTAGGATATAAGCCAGTCTCTTGCATACTCTGTGACCCCACACTCCTCCAGTCTCCTGATAAGGGTCCGGTGGCAGATCGTATCGAACGCGGCCGACATGTCGAGCAGCACTAAAAAGGCTGCCCGACCACTGTCGACACGCGAACGAAGGTTGTCCAATACGGTTACCAGCGCGGACTCCGTCTCGTGCCCGGGGCGGAAGCCAAACTGTGCCTCATCGAACCATCCGATGTTCTCCAGGAAACCTGAGAGCGAGCGGGTCACCCATTTTTCCATGATCTTAATAGGAAAAGGGAGCAAGGAAATTGGCCTATAGTTGGAAAGACAGGTCGGGTCCAGCGTTGGTTTCTTGAGCAGAGGTGACACTACTGCTAGCTTCCAGCACTCGGGGACAGAAGCCAACTCCAGAGACTGGAGGCAGATGGAATACAAAGGTTGGAAAAGTTCCACCTGAAAGGCCTTCCAAAATTTGGGAGCCAGAGTGTCAAGCGGAGAACCAGAGGACACCGTATTAGCCAAACTGAGAATTCCTCAAAGGAGGGACGGGAAAAAAGTTTTAGTTGGGGTCGACTGGAAAGAATGTCCGGAGCTCCCAGACTAGAAACTGGGATACTCGGCTGGGGTGGACTGGGTGAACTGTCCGGAGCTCCCAGACCGGGATCAGAGGCACCTGTCTGGAGTCGACTGGGCAGGCCAACCGGAGCTCCCAGGTCGAGGGCTCTTATTAGGAGAGCAGATTCGGTCGGCTGGGGTCGACTGGATAACCCGTTCGGAGCTCCCAAGCCAGGGCTAAAACCAACTGGCTGGGGTCGACTGAGCGGGCTAACCGGAGCTCCCAAGCCGAGAGCAGCGGGCAGAGGGTGTTTTAGGCCCTCTAAGATCTTAGCAGTCTTCTCTTCAAAAGCACCCGCCAGAGAGTCGCACAGGGCCTGCGACGCGGGGACCGTGTTAGCCACACATATAGGGTGGGACATGTCCCTGACAATTTTAAACAGGGCTTGAGATTTATTAGGCGCCTGATTCAAGGTGGATTCTAAAAAAGCCGCCTTAGCCAACTTAATCTGCGCCTTATAGCCCTGCAGTGCGAACCTGAACGAGGCCTTTGCTGATGGTGAATACTGCTTCCTCCAAGCTCTCTCAGCATGTTTACAGCTCAACTTCAACTGTCAGTCCTCCTCCGTGTACCAGAGAGAGGCCCGGTTCACTCTCCCTCGAGACTTACGAAGGGGAGCAACCTTGTCTAGCGTGTCGGTAATAGACCGGCACAGAGTCAAGTAACTTTCCTCCACTGACTTACTCAGACAAAAATTGTCTGATAGTAAAGCAGGCAAAGGAGATAAACTGAGTAGTCGAGACCAAGATCTGCCCAGTTTCGATAATCCTACCCCGGCTGCCTCAGAGGAATAATCCCCTATACAGAGGGAGAAAGCCACAAGTGCGTGGTCGGTCCAGCATTGGCGTAGGATATCGTTGATCACTACTGATTGAGCGTCAGCGAAAATCAGGTCCGAGACATGACCACCCCAGTGAGTCGCTGAACAGACCAATTGCTGCAATTGAATGTCTTCAAAGGCGTGGCAAAGTGTTGTAAACGCCCCATCCAGTGGACCCCCCTGCCATAAGTTGAAGTCCCCCAGGACCAACAGCTTAGAGTGAGTATTGGATAGATCATATATTAGGTCAAGGAAATCTGATAGGGAGGGTGCCGAGCCCGGTGGACGATAGCAAAGCACACCTGTAAGCAGTGTTCTCTCCAGATTTTTAATAGAGAACCCCATCAGTTCAAAACCCGAGACCTCACCAATTTTAAGCTGAAAAAGACCCAGCTTTTCTCTGTAGATGATGCCAATTCCACCACCTCTGTTCTTCAGCCGAGGGGTGTGAATGATTTTAAAGCCTGGGGGGCAAGCAAGTCCCAGTTCAACTAGGCAGTCCTCACGAGTCCAAGTTTCGGTTAGAAACAACACATCCAAACCTGAGGATTCAATCAGGAAGGAAATCTCTGTGTGGTGCTTGCAAAGCGACCGCACATTAAGCAGACCGCAGGACAGGGAATGAGACGGAAGAGAAACAGTAGCCTTCTGAGTCCGAGACACCTGAATCGGTCTTAGTTCCAGAAGGGCGGCCCGGGAATAAACTAGGCGGGGAGATTGCAAAAGTCCAGAGGAAGCGGCCCTATGCGCGCCTGTTGCGCGAACGGGCGCAAACGGGCTTCCCTCTGGCGCACCTCCGGCGCACCTACGACGTGCCCGCTGCGCGTGACCGCTGCGCGCTTGGTCCATCATTCCTTTATGGTATTGGACTGAGCGGAAGTCCGCCTCCTGCGTCCCTTGACCTTCTCAAGATGGCACCCGGAGTGCTCACAACCTTCACCCCCACCCAAGATGGCGGACAGACCCGGTAAACTAACTCTATCCCGCCAAATACGGGTGAAAAGCAATTTTTAAAGTGCAGGTAAGCCTGTCGAAATTCCCCAGCCTACGGAGCCGACACCAGGAAGACAGCGCAATAAAAGCGAGCTCTAGAAGCTCTAGGCGCGATGACCAGCAGCGCAGGTAATTTAAAATACAATAAGCGCAGTTAAAGGTTTTGCAGCAGCAATAAGCGCGTAGGCCAAAAGTTCTGACCTGTCAGTGCACTCGGTGGCTTAAATAAGCACACCAAGTGCGGAAGCCCGCCTCCTGCGTCCCTTGACCTTCTCAAGATGGCGCCCGGAGTGCTCACAACCTTCACCCCCACCCAAGATTGCGGACGGACCCGGTAAACTAACTCTATCCCGCCAAATACGGTTGAAAAGCAATTTTTAAAGTGTATAACTCCTCAGGTTGACATTTGCCTGCACTTTTTTTGGATTTGAGGCCTTTTGACTTTCTTTGGATCACTTTTGGATTAGAAATCAACTTTCACAAGTAAGTTTGTTTGGGGCATTACAGTTGCGGTTCTGCAGAAAAATGAGTTTTGCAAAACTGAAAGCACTCAGCAGGTGCAAAAGTTCACTCATCATTAGTACCATTCCCTGTAGTAGTTCCTGAGGGGCCCCTCCAGAGTTCAGTTGCCTATGTTTGTTTGGGGCGTTACAGTTGCTGTTCTGCAGAAAAACGAGTTTTGCAAAACTGAAAGCACTCAGCACTCAGCAGGTGCAAAAGTTCAACTTCAAACTCATCATTAGTAACCATTCCCTGTAGTGCTTCCTGACTGGGGCCCCTCCAGAGTTCAGTTGCTAGTTGCAACAATTCTATGACCCTGCTCTGACCCTCACAGCAGGCTCATAGAATAGCTACAAGTAGGCCACAAAGGTCCTGGAAAAAAAATTGCACTGCAACAGAAAGCAAATTACAGATAAGGAAGCAGGTGCCAGACTGGAATTTTAAAACAGTGACACATTAATAAATCAACCCCAAATTAATTCATGTCAGTTGAAGCAGGGCAGGTGTGCTTGCTTTTCCCCCCCATAATCTACAGTGATGATGAACCAGAGGGTGGCATTGATGTACCAGAGGGTGGCATGGGTGAAGCAGAGGGTGGCAGTGGTGAAACAGAGGGTGCTGGGAACCTGTGATGATGAACCAGACGTAGAAACAACATAGTCGCAACCGTTGCGAGCCGACAAGTAAGTTCGCAATTGCGAACTGGTACAAAACCCTCGCGAACTGGCAGAAACCCTTGCGAACACAGAAAAAAATAATCCGCAAATTCGCAAGAATTCGCGGATTTTGCGGATTGCGAGTTCGCAAATACGCAAATTTGCAAACGCCAGATTCGCAAAATTCGCCCATGCTTAATGATAACACAGCGCCATAGTCATTTAAGAGTTGTTTAACTGTATCACCAGAATAAGTGTATTTATACTCTATATTTTGGGCGAGGAGTACAAAATGTGACTGGATTAGGGAGTGCTACTACTAATTATTTTTCATTTAAAGTGCAGGTGGTTTTGACCTGCCAACAGCACTGTGGGTAATCAGTGCAATTAGTGCATCTAGCACCCCGTATTGTTAAAGACAGTAACACTAGTAACTATGAAGAGATAGATTTGTTTCACAAGCTTGAGGTGCGGCTCGTCCCTGTTGTGGGGTTACTTGAACACAGGAATTAACTAAACCTCTTCCCTGTACCTCCATGTCCTCGACACTATCAGTCGAAGCTCCTGGCCCTGCTGAATTGAACTTTTCACAAGCTCCAATTTGAGCTCTTCATCTCGCGCTCTCTTGGCTAAAGAGGCTTATATTCTAAGGCAACTATTGTTTTGTCCTGATGATGGACCCCATCATTTAGTAAGGGGTCCGAAACGCCGTCGACTGTTTGAGTACCATATACTTGTAAAAAGAACTAATACACAATGCTATGTAATGGTACCTCTAAGAATCTCTCTATATAATTGCATTTCTACAGAGATTGCCGCTCTTGCCTTGCAAGCCCTTTCTGTGTGTTGTATGTGTTTATGTATTGTCGTGGTTGGGTACAGGCTTGTGCCCCACGCACGTGAATTGCTGAAGGTGTCAATTTTGTGTTTCAAAACTTCTATTCAAGTAAACACTTCGGAGACCTCTGTCTGGCTGGACATGTCTCTGGCAATATAGAACTGACTGGGTCTATATTTATTTGGCTACTATTCCTTTTCCCTGCCTGGGACCACTGTTGTTTTTGTAAGAATATGTTCCCCGAGGTCCCTCGCTGATACTATTGGGGTCCCTTGTTGTTTAAAATAGTTACAGGGAGTTCATGGGCAGAAAAGATGGTTT